>NC_056738.1:172508245-172808245 GCF_019279795.1 Protopterus annectens
AGCCGAGAAGTGCCCTGGCATCATGCTGCCAATTAGTTCCCAGTGCCTTTATCAATATGGAACATTTTATATATATATATATATATATATATATATATATATATATATATATATATATATATATATATTTATTTATTTACTGTTAAAATGCCAGATTTTTGTGATATAAAAAAATAAGACCACAATAAATCATTTCAAAACTTTTCCCACCTTTAATGTGACCTATAACCTGTACAATTCAATTGAAAAACAAACAAATCTGTCAGGGGAAAAAATATAAAAAATAAAACAAATGCACAATAAGCCTGTTGCATAAGTGTGCACTCCCTTAAACTAATACTTTGTTGAAGTCCCTTTTGATTTAATTACAGCATTCAGTCTTCTTGGGTAAGAGTCTATCAGCATGGCACATCTTGACTTAGCAATATTTGCCCACTCTTCCTTGCAAAAATGCTCCAAATCTGTCAGATTGCAAGGGCATCTCATGTGCACAGCCTTCTTCAGGTCACTCCACAGATTTTCTATTGGATTTAGGTCTGGGCTATGGTTGGGCCATTCCAAAACTTTAATTTTCTTCTGATGAAGCCATTATTTTTTTGATTTGTATGTATGCTTGGGGTCATTGTCATGTTGAAAGGTGAAATTCGTCTTCAGCTTTCTAGCAGATGCCTCTGGAGCCTTGAACCAGGTCTCAGTTACCGCACAGATATCAATGTTCTCCATTTTTAGGAGTGCCTCGAGAGAGTGGATTTTGAGGTTTAGACTTCTAGCATTGAGTAGCATTACTTTTAGATGTTGCATGCTTACACCTGTTACGGTGGTGGTTTTGTCCTTTGAGCTTTGTCTAAAAAAGGCACTATAGGGGTGGCAAGAGCCTTAGCCAGTAACCTGAATCCCAGGGTCGACAGGTGCAGACCATCTCTGGCAAAGCATCGTTGTCTGTCAATCATATCGTCCCAGGCAGACAGATACTGGATCCCCTTTGAATGACACCAGAAGCTTAGCCAATTGTTGAAGTCAATCATTTTGTCATTATATTGTGGTATCATTCTGGGCGAAGGCAGGATGCTACTCAGGGCTAGGGTCATACCTGCCTGGGCCACATGATCCAAGAGCTCTTCCATGTCTCTTTTCATGTAGTCCAGGGAGGTACGTCTCAAGTCATTTTTATGATATTAACTTATGTAGATATAATTTACACATTTTTCTAAATATCTGAACAACCAAGTAACACAGAAAGAACTTCTTTGCCTCATATGAAAGCTCTCGGTTAGGTGAATAAAATGTTGCTGACAGTGTGCGTGTAACTTGAGTGTTTGCGGAGATATTGTAGGTTGTTTACAAAACATTGCAAATGTAACTGTTACTATGTTTACTGTGACTTATGTAATTTGGTTTAAGACCTAGAAACTAAAAAATGCTACCACTATAAAAACACTTTACGCTGAAGAAGTTTGCTATTTATACTTCTTTCATAATCCTTATGATTCCGGAGACATGAACATTTGTTTAAAATATGAGGACACAATTTGATTCTGTGAAAAGGCTTAGGCTCCAGCCATTGGAAGTTACAGTGCAAACTTTTTGAGCTGCATTGATCTGAATGAGTCCTTCCATTTGGATCAGAGGTAGTAGGCAGATGACTGTTGTGTATTGAATGCTGTGACAGCAGTGCCTTTTTATATCTTAGGATGTGTGCTGAGGGGAGGTGACTGCCTCAGGACTATGTCAATTATGTTCTGATACTCCGAGGGTTGGTCATTACAATTAAATCCCCAACCTCCTGAGGCTTCCAGAGTACATCACATCCATTAAATTCTAAAATTAAGGTTAAATTGTCAAAAAAAAAAAAAAAAGTACATCTTATTCACTAAATTTTTTAAGGATACATTGTCCTAAAAAAAAGCATGAAAGCCAAAACCAAAGCATGTAAAAATAATAAAGCTAAAGTTTTCAAGTCATGCTGATTCATTTTACTAGCTATATGCAGTGGTTAAAATAGTATGGAGGTGAATCGTAGCTAAATTGTTGCTATCCGTTTAATGTTTAGTCAATGCTTTTGCTGTTAAATGAGCTTATTCAGATCTGCCTAGGATCTACGGTAAATGTTGTAAAGGGCGTTTTTAAAAATAAAATATAAATTAAGCAAGGTATAGGCTGTGTCTATTTAATATGTTTGTGCAGAACTACGTGGTTCAAGGCCATAGGATTTTTGCTTAGGTGGAGATAATATTTTATGCTACTTATTTTATTATTGTTATTTAACTTCGTAAAAGATAATGGGTAATTTCAAAATGTCAGGATGTTAAGCCAATGGTACGGGGTATGGCTGTAAGCCTGTGAAACTGCGGTTTGGGGTCCAATCCTTTCCCATCAGGGACAGCCATTTCTTTATTGGGTTATAGGATTATAGCTACCCACCATGGTGCTAACTTCAGTTTTAGCCAGGATCTTGTTGATCCCATTGCTTAGTGGTGGAGCATGTACCTGGGGCTGTTATTAGAGAACCTAGAAATTAACAAGGGTTTAATGTTAGCATGGGGGCCCTGTGAAGGCGTTCCTATGTTTTGGTGATGTTTCAGTTCGGAGGATTTATTGGGAACCTTTTGGTATGTGTGAAATTAGTCAATTTAAAGCATATCCTGGGTTACAGTGGGAGCTTTAATTTAAGCCACTGAGTTTAAGTGCAAGGTTTTTTGATTGATACTATTATAGATGCCAGTGTAGGATTAGGTTGGAGTCTGCATCATAACCACGTGTCCAGCCATTCAAATGTTGCCGATGGCAGTTGGTTTAACAAGGGGTTTAAAACTGCCCATTGTGTGAGCTTTTTGTCTTTTCGGACAGTACTCCTACTATCCGCAGATTATTTGTCAACAACAAAAGGTGGTTATGTTGGCTGGATCGGAGTTTCAAACGAAGGCTGTGTACCATGGTGTTTCCTAGGGACCTATGGCGGTTGACCCTTTGATCAGTTTAATTTGTTATATGGGTAGGGAGTGCTGCAGTTGAACAACACGTTGAAACACAGCCCAGTTTTCATTGAAAAATCCAGTCCAAAATCAAGTTAAAAATTAAAGCATTAAATTATTAAAAATCATTAATTAGAGACCTGGAGTCTTGGGGTCCCTAGAATAAGCTGGAAGTGTAGGAATCGAGGTGTTTGTGTGTGTGGGGGGGGGGGGGATACACAACGCTCATCTGCCTACTACCTCTGATCCAAATGGAAGGACTGACTTAATAAAGATTACTTCATGAAAGGAAACAAAACGGCATACTCAAAAGTATTTTTTTCTGATTTTTGGATAAGTTGACATTTATCTGACAGCATTGAAGACATTTCCAAGGATAGCACATTGTATTTTTCTGGGGTTTTTTGTTTTGTTTTTTTTTTTTTTTTTGCCTTGGTCTAGGTTTGTATTTACTTTCACATGTTTTTGCTCCAGGGTTATATTTTTGACTATATATGTGCACACATACACATGCACGCACAAACAGCCAATCAACTAGCATGTTTTAGAGTTAGACAGGCAACTGGAGTGCCCAAAGAAACCAAATGCAAATAAAAAAACATACACTCTCCAAACTCAGGAACCAGAGATCAGAAGTCAACCTTGGATGCTGTCACTTGCAGGCTGTACTGCCATGAATACTGCAGTCTGAAGTCCTACATAGATTAAATATGGCTGTGATATAGGGAAATGTGTAAGAGTCAGCTGCCATGGGAACATGCTAACCATTATAAGCTCATACAATGACACAGTACATCCATGGATATACGTGTGTATGTATGTGTGTGTGTATATGTACACACACACCCACACCTATATATATATATATATATATATATATATATATATATACACACACATATATATATATATATATATATATATATATATATATATATATCTTGCTAGAACACACTCCAGAGAGTGAGTTCCTATAAATGAAGAAAAGAACATCTGAGAAGAACTAGAGAAAAAAAATGTTCAACGGCAACGACATTTCTATGAAGGCATCCAAACTGCTAAAAACTGGACACATACTCTAGATGAGTTAACATGTAAAGTATGTGGGGGCAGGGGAATTATGCAAGTTCAGAAATGTCTACATGAATTCTAAATTTTTTTCAGCATTTACTCTTCATTTGTGCATAGGAACAGCACAGCTGCTACTAATTCAGTAGTTCCATTTTCTTCCTTTAAACTCACAGCATTACATGAACATTTCTGTTATCAGTACATCAACCACTGGCTAATAGGCCAGAAACATATACTCAATCCCACAAAAACAAAAGCAGTGCTGTTAGAAACCAACCATAAAATAAATAAAGCAGCCAGACTCTTTAATATTAAAGATAACAGTACCACCATAGAAACTACCACATCCTTCAAACACCTTGGCATTTTGCTAGGCTAATATCTTAACTTTCAACTACACATTCAAAACACACTTGGAAAGATCAACACACTACTGTTCTGGGCACACCAGCTATTACCTCTTCTGTCCCAGCCAGCCAAAGTTACCATAGGCAAAGGAATACTCTTATCTCAATTTAAATATAGATCACTCATAACAGCTGCGGCCTTAAAGAAAAATTCCACCACCTTCCAAACCATCGCCAATAAAATCTGCCAGTTCATTACTAACTCCCCACTAAAAACACCACTGCCTATCTCTTGCCAAAACTAAACAGCTCCCAGTACATTTGAGAGCCGACCTCCTACTAAGATCACTAATTCATAAAGCACTTTCTCCTGAGATATCTTCCCCTCTCATTCATAAACTTTTCTCCAAACCCCCACATACAATCTCAAGGTTATCTCTCAATCTGAACCTACCTTATTAACTCCAAAAACTAAACTTCACTGCGCTGACAACACATTCTCCATCCTTGCACCTACACTATGGGACTCAATTCCACTCTCAGAGATGTCCAAATGTACTTGAACTTTAGACAACAGCTTAGGGAACACCTCTTCACAGATACAAAGTGTAACTGCAATCACACAGATCACATTACATGAACCCTGCAGTTCTCTCACACTCTTTTATCCCTATTTCATCCTTCCTTAGCTCATCTTGTCATCCCCTCATTTACTGCCTCTCATTCATTATACCTCCCTGTTCTATCTACATATCTCACACTTCTCTCCTTTCTACTCCTTTTCCCTCTGCATGCCTCTCTCTCCATTTCTCTGTCTTCGCCCAGTGGTATCCTTTCCTGCAACTATTTTCACTTGCCTCTTCTAGTGCCTTCACACATCTCTATGTAATGGTATCCTGCTATCCCTGTAGCACAAGCCATCTTGGTCATTATGGCTAGATCTTATCCAAAAAGCTCTACTAAACATAATTCCATTTTCCATCATCCATGTTTTGAATTTGCAATCTACTTCTTGAACTAAATGCTGTAGCATTTTTTTGTCTCTGTAAATATGTATATATTTTATAGCCCTTGTACCTGCAAATGTTTTGTTCATTTCTTATTTGATCCTATTCCACCCAGGCTGCGCCTGCAAATGGTCCATTCAGATCAGTGCACTTCCCCAGTAAACAAGTATAAGTAAATAAATAAATAAAACAAACAAAATAGAAGTTATGTACTTACCATAACGTTCCATGTGAGTTGTTTATCTCACCTTTATTCTCACTGATGGGTTCGGAGCCGATCCTTGGCTCCGACACGGCCAATAGCAAGCTCAAGGTTTGCCAGTAGCTCGAGACCAAGCCCCTTATCCCACAATGCACTGCTGGAATTACCTCAGATCTTGTTTGCTGTGAATAACAGTATATACATATATATATATACATATAAACAACATATACATACCCTCTTATATATATCTGCGAAGAACACTTCCCAAAGGGGAAGAATAAATATTGAATAACCAGGATGGTACTAGCCTCTAAGTCAACAGTCAGCCAGGAGGGGGAAGGAAGGAGGGACATGAGAATAAAGGCGAGATAAACAACTCACATGGAACATTATGGTAAGTACATAACCTATATATGTGAAGTTGTTAAATCTTGCTGTTTATTCTCACTGATGGGTAGCGGCGTCCCTAGCACCCTCAACCTTGGGTGGCTCATGGGAGTATGTTCTTCAGTACCGTAGAACCAAAGGAAGACCTGTCCCTTGAAGCCCTATCTACTTTGTAATGTGTGATAAAGGTATGAGGCTTAGGCCAAGTGGCAGCGCAAATATTGTCAAAGGGCAATTTAGCTTGAAAAGCAGAACAGGTAGAGACAGCTCTGGTAGAATAAGCTTTTGGTTTGTGCATTAAAGGCATGCTTGCATTCTCATAAACAAAGGACATACAATCGGATAACCATTTAGATAAATTTTTTTTAGCCACTGGATTGCCTTTTTCTTGTTTCTGAGAAGGATACAAAAAGTTGGTCTGATTTCCTAATATCCTTAGTTCTGTCAAGATAAAATCTGAGCTGTCTGCGAACATCAAGTTTGTGCAGCATATATTCCAATTTGCTAGAGTGGTTGGGGAAAAAGACTGGCAGTTCAATGACCTGATTGATATTTGACTCAGAACAGACTCTAGATAAAAATGAGGGGTTTGTTCTAAGAGATACTCTATCAGCATGGAAGATCATGTAGGGTGGTCTGACAAATGATGCTTGAAGTTCTGACACTCTGCGGGCAGACGTAATGGCCACAAGAAATATTGTTTTCCAAGATAAAAATTTTAAATCACAAGAATATGCTGGTTCAAAAGGGGGAAGAATAATTTGAGATAGCATAAGGTTTAAATTCCAGGAAGAAAAGGGAATTTTGATCGGAGGTCTCATATGAAGAACGCCTTTAAGGAAGGTTTTAGATAATTTATGGCTCATAATATTTGAGCCACCAAGACCAAGGTGAAAATTTGAGATAGCAGCCAACTGAACTCGAACTGTAGCAGCTGCTGCCCCTTCCTTAAAAATGTTGTTAGAAATTCTAAAATCGAAGATAGCGGAGCTCGGAAAGTGTCAATATTCTGCATGTTGGCCCAAATTGAGAACCTTTTCCATTTGCTGCTATATAATTTCCTGGTAGATGGCTTGTGAGAAGACAAGAGAATCTGTCTTGTATCTTCTGAAATTGAATGAAGCCTGGCAATTAGGGGAAGTGGATTAGCCAAGCAGTCAGTTTCAGGGACTGCAGAGAAGGATGAAGATCCCCTGACGGGATTTGTCAGAAGGTCCGGAACTGGGTCCAAGATCCATGGATCTTCCAACAGATGATGGTGGAGAAACGGAAACCAAATCTGTCAAGGCCAGTAAGGGGCTAGGAGTATAACAGTCCTTCCCAGCGATTTTGCTTTCTGTAAAAATATGGGTATTAATGGGAAGGGTGGAAATGCATAAAGGAGACCCGGGGGCCAATCGTGTAAAAGTGCGTCTCTCGGGGGATGACCGGGAGGTGGTATTAGGGCAAAGTAGCTTCTGCATTTTGAATTGATGTGGCTGGCAAAAAGGTCGTAGCAAGGCTGGCCCCATTTGCGGAAAATCAACTCCGCAACCTGTTGTTTGACAGACCACTCGTGAGGGAGTAATATTGCCCTGCTTAGCTTGTCCGCTATCACGCTGGATTTCCCCGGGATGTGCATTGCTAACAGAAAACGCAGGGACGACACAGCCCATTGCCAGACCCTGAGGGCTTCTCGACAAAGGGGGTAAAGACTTGTTCAAGTACCAGACTACTGACATGTTGTCGGTCTGAATTGCAATAGTCCCCAGAGGGAGAGAGTCCTGAAAGTACTGCAACGCCAGAAGTACCACTCTCAACTCTAGAACACTGATGTGCAGATGTGATTCCTGATCTGTCCATGTGCCTTGGGCAGTCTTTTCCTGAAAATGCCCCCCCCCCCCTATCAGGGAAGTGTTCGTGGTCACAGTGGCTATTGGGGGAGGGAGAACAAAGGGTCTTCTGATTGTGACATGGAGACGTCAACCACCACCGAAGGTCTCTCCTGCAAGAATCCATGATAAGAATTATGTGGTGCATCGGTAGTTTCTGGTAAGACCACTGAGCGAAGAGGAGCCATTGAAGAATTCGCATATGCATCCTTGCGAGTGGTATAGCCAGGATTGCTGCCGCCATCAAACCTAGTACTTTCAATACCTCCGCTGCTGTAGCTTTGTTTTTTGACACCAGTGAGCTGACGTTTTGGCGGAGAAGAGAGACTCTTTCGATACGGAGACTTAGAGTGGTAGTTGAGGTATCTAGCTCTGCTACTATAAAAATGGTATGCTGCGATGGCGATAAGGCAGACTTTTCGAAGTTGATTGTAATGCCTAATTGATGGCAGAGTGTCAAGAGTGTATTGTGTTGCCTGAGTCAATTGATGCCTGGTGGTAGCGGTGAAGAGCCAATCGTCTAGGTATGGAAACACCTGGAATCCTAGACGTCTCAGGAGCTGTGACCACTGCCCTGCATTTGGTGAACACTCTGGGGGCTGTAGTGAGACCAAAGGGCAGGGCTTGAAACTGGTAATGATTGGCTCCCAGCCGGTAGCGCAGATGATCTCTGGAGTGTCTGTTCATCTTTATGTGATAGTACATGTCCTTGAGATCTATGGAGCACATCCAATCGCCTTTCCCTAAAAAGGGAAGAATGGACTGAAGTGTGACCATTCGGAACTTCTCTTTCTTTACGAACTGGTTGAGTCTGTTGAGATCCAAGTTGATCTCCAGTCCCCTGTTTTCTTTGGTACCAAAAAGAATCTGGAGTAAGTTCCGAATCCGACTTGGTCTGCTGGGACTGGTTGGATGACTCTCTTTTTCTAGCAATCTGCGGACCTCTACGACTGCTTGTTCCCTGAGATTGGGTGGAACATCTGGGATTCTCTTTATAGGAATGGGAGGGGAAAAGAACGGTTTGAAGTATCCTCTGGAAATGATGCTTTGTACCCAAGTATCCGATGTTATGTTTAGCCAGGCTTCTGGGTACAAAGACAAGTGACCCCCGACTGCCTCCAGAGCTGAACAGTCGGGCCCCTTTTCAGGGGTGCTGGTAGGACTGACCGGAGAACTGACCACTGTCACCCTGTTGCTGCGGACCCTCTCTGCCACGGGGGCGGCGTCTTCCGTTATAACCCCCTCCTCTGCCTCTAGAGGGGGTTTCTCCATGTGTGTCCTGAAAGGCCACCTGAGTTTTTCGGAACCACATTTTTTCTCTCCTAAGGCCCTTGGGGTAGGGCCGAGTAGGGGTGGAAAAACTGACCCCAACAGCAGATAAGGTCTTGCCTTCCTGCTAAACACCTGGTTAAAGTTTCCTTTACTTTGAGTCCAAACAGTGATGAGCCATCGAATGGGATACTAATAAAGGAAGACTTAAAGGGTTCCGCAAAGGAACAGAGACGCATCCAGGCTGGTCTTTGAAAAGCAATGCCCGAACTAGCGGCTCTAGTCGAACCATCAGCTGCATAGGATATGAGACGCATGGACGAGTTCACCACTGAGTTTAGGGTAGCGAGCTGGGTGTTGACTTTGTCGGCCACTCCTGCAGCTACCGTACCCTGGAGAGTATCTCCTAGTTCATTCAGGAGGTCTCTCTGTAGTCTTGTAAAATGGGTTAAGTAGTTCAGTGATGGCAGAGAAAAAGTCGCTGAACTAAACATGCGCTTCCTATATCTATCCATAACCCTAGAATCTCTGTTAGGGGGATGGATAGAAGAGGATGTCTCAGATACTTCCTTTTTGGTGGCTGCACCTACCACCATGGCATCAACAGGCACTCCTTTTGTCAAAAATGGCTTGTCCACTGGGGCAGATATGAATTTATTGGTTCTACGAGGGACAAGTTCCATGGCCTCCGGTGACTCCCACGCCTTACGAGAGATCAGTTCCATGAGCTCATCGTAAGGTGGAGACACCCAAGAAGCAGAAGGTTGAGACCCAAAAGCCTTCAAGAGCACGGACACATCCTCAGTAAGGGTCTTGGACTGCCAATCGCCCCTCTGACTAAGGATCTCTAGTATCTCTGCAAAGGAGATATCCTCAGAGGGGGATCAAGGGGACCCTTCTGACTCATCTAAGTCCATGTCAGATGTCAAAGACTCCTGTGAGGAGTCTAGGTGCCTCCCCTTGCACAGTCTCTTCCTGGGCACCTCCTCAGTGGGGGGGATCTGGGGAGGTCTCAGAAGAGCAGGGGACGCCATGTGGGGGTACTTGAGGCTCGGGGTCTCTACGCTTAGAGGGATCGGTAGATGAAGGAGACACAGGAGCTTGAGGGGAGAGGGAAAGCTGAACCAATGTTGACGTTGACTTTGGAGACAAAACTCTCCTAATAGCATCGAAGGCACCATGGCTCCAACGAGAAGGAGTGGACAGACCCAACAGTACCGTCCGATTCTCCCGCACCGAAACCCTGGGCTCCGAGCCCGAGGTAGGAGCCGAGCTGATCCGAAACGAAGCCCCGAGAGGAAGAGTCGGCACCAAGTCGGTGTGACTATCCTCCCCAGACCAGACGGGAGAACGTCGGCTCCTAGAGCCCTTGGTCGGCGCCGAGGACATCCGAGTAGATGGAGCTGATAACACCGGTGCGGGTATCAGCTCCAAAGGTTTGACCACCATCGGTTCAATTTCCTTCGGCTCCGAGAGTCCAGTACGGCTCGGAGGAGTAGACAAATCCAGTTCCATGGTCTTCGGTACCTACAAGCTGGTCGGGGCCGACAACAATTTGGCAAGTCCTGGTGCCTGTAAAAAGCTTCTGCACTAGCCGATCCATGTCCAAATCTGAAAGGCTGACTGAAGACTTAGCTGAATGCACCGAAGGTGCTGACTGGAGCAGAGATGAAGAAGGAACTTCCGAGACTGGCTCCAATACTGAGAACTGGCTCCGAATCAAAGGTACACTCGGTTCCGATGACTGTGGAACCAATGACCCTCTTTCTGAAATTTTAGCCTTTGTTGGACCTTATCTGAAGACTTGGATTTGGAGGACGCACTAGTACCCTCATGGCTATTCAAAACGTCCGAAAAAGATTGCTGTAGCAATCCCCTGTCTGTAAGTTTCCTTCTTCTCTCCAAGAGGACTCTTGAAGAAAAGGAGTGGCAAATGCTGCAGGTGTCTTGGAGGTGTTTAGCCCCCAGACAGTAGACACATTGAATGTGTCCCATCAGTGACGGACATTTTCTGCCCACAATCTGGGCATTTTTTGAATCCCAATTTGGGATGGGATTTCTCCTTATCATCCAACATATTTAAAGGAAAACACAGTAAATTAGATCCACAAACAACTAAGCCCAATCCAGGCACTATCTATAACAGTATTATATATATACAAACATAGATACAAATATAGGGCTGAGAGACCCACAGAAAAAGCCTGACTATTATAAGGATTAATAGTAGAGAAAAAGGGCTAAAGGCCCATACAAACAAAGAGGCCAACAAGGCCCCAACTTTTAAACTATTTATACTATCTAAGTATTTAACTATAGAGTAAATATAATAGTACTAACACACACTATATTTTTTAAACAAAAACGAAAACTTTTTGTAGACTTGCTGTTAATTTTTTTTCTAAAATGGTTCGAGCTAGCTGGATCACAGAGATCTCTCTTGCCGCGGCAAACTAGATCTGAGGTAATTCCAGCAGTGCATTGTGGGATAAGGGGCTTGGTCTCGAGCTACTGGCAAACCTTGAGCTTGCTATCGGCCGTGTCGGAGCCGAGGATCTGCTCCGAACCCATCAATGAGAATAAACGGTGAGATTTAACAACTTCATATTAGCTGTTTACTTCATAAAGATATTACTGTAGAAGAAATATCTATATTTATTCCAGCCAGATTAATTTAACAGAACCTGTGTGCGCATAATATTATACCAAACATACAGATTCATCAGAAAGCTGTTGTGCACTTATTTTTTCTGTTTTACTACACAGGAATTATAGGACGGCTACATTAGACAAAATGGTCAATCTTTGTAAACAGGATTCAATGGCAGCAAGCATAAAGCACCACAAGCACAAACATACTAGATAGAACATATATCATATCTGGATTTACTTGTTATTGCTATAATCCCTTCTTGTGAAGGTCATCGGGTATCATTGCTTAGGAACACTTAAGAACTTGTTTGCATGTCCAAAAATGCCAAGACAAATTCCCATGACCTACAGCATTTTCTGTCTAGTAGCTGATGGCTTGTAAAATATCTGCTTAACACAATACTTTGCTGTCACATTCTGCAAGTTTGCAAACTTCTCAACATGCCTTCTCAAGCTTACTCCCAAAGTTGAACTTCGCAGATATAAACCTGTACCGTGTTAATGTTATCAACATAAATTTTATCCTGGATGTTTTACATCCTATCATCAAATGACACCAGAAAGAATAGAATCTTACCTGTAACAGCTCAAATATAATCTTTTGTCTTTTCTGTGATGTAGATAGATATCAGCCATCTTCTGCTTGGCTTGTATGAAGTATGGTTGTTCTGGCATAATATTTCTTAGCATGCTAAGTGCCAATTCAGTGTCTCCTTGCATCAAAGCCAGATCTGCATTGGCTATGGTAATACGCAACTCTTCTGATGTACCAGAAAACTCAATGATGGCATCTTGCATTACTTTAGCAGCTTCATGCTAGGAAAACAGTACATGTTTACAACAAACACTGATTATATTTAATAAAGGACTGAACTTCTTAACTGTTAGAATATAATGTCTTCAAACTTTCATTATGTGATAGGCAGTTGGCAATTAATATAGTTGCTTGGTAATTAACGAAAAAATTGCTTAATTCAAAATCATAGTCTAAATTAAACATGCAATTTTATAAAAAATAAATATAAGCAAATAATCTTATAAATGAACAGACTATGGGTAAGGCTGTGCAGTGGTGCCTAAAAGAACAAACGACTTTAAACACCTGATCAATACGAGGGTATGACTATCCAAACTAATGGCTGCTTGATCAGAGAGGTCTTGGAGAAGTACTGGAGATTTCAAAGATTATGTACCCAAATTAGTTTTCATAAACTAGAGAATTCATTAGTACAAGTAAAGAGGATTATGTGGAAAGGAAGACTCAGCTTGGCTACAAGTGAGGAAGAAATGTCCGTTTTGTTCAGAATACTGTAAATGGTTTCTGAAGATGTAAAAACATTGAACAGCTATTTAAGAGAAACAAAGCAGACAAAACTTATATGGAAAAAGATGAAAGAGCAAGGTCAAACTATAAGGAACCTGTGCACAGAGCTGCAACAGGAGAAAGAAAAGACCAACAACTTTGACAACCTATAAAGGTGACAAAATCGCCATCATGTCTTGGGCATTCCAGAAACTATAAGACAGAAGTTCTGCTCTTACATGAAAGACATGCACAGAAAAAAATTACCACACAGCTAATCAATTATATCAGAATGTATCCACAGGATGAGGCACGAGACAGAAAAAAAATCAGCATACTGAAACATGTTTATGCTGGTATTATTTAGACAACATTTGTTCCATTCACTCAGACTCTGTCTTCTTCTTCTGTTTTATATACTGTGGTGCATTTTCTTTACACTGTTTTCCTTGCATTCTTCTTTCAATTGCACATTTAAACCAGGAAAGAAACCAAAGCTGTGTCTCTTGTGAGTCGCACAGAAATAACAGGTCAATTAAACTAATGTACCTGTGAACTGAGGGTGGAGCTAGGAACTAAACCTATTTAAGGAGTAAAATAAAAAATTCAAGCCTTTACTGGAAATGCTCATGCAAACTAAATTGCTATAACTGAAGGGTTAGTTTGTGTTTGCTTTCTTGTATTTTTTATAGCGTGATGCATTTCCTTTACACTATATTTCACTTGTGCTCCGCTTTCAACTGCATATTTAAACTAGGAGAGAGACCACAGCTATGTCTTTTGTGAGTCACGGAGAAAGTAAAATTTCTCCCACCCTCCCTCACTGCTGCTGATGTGTTTTACACTCAACTGTCTTTCTCGCTGCCTACTCTTATGTTAATTTGACCAAATATTTTCTTCCCTCTCCTCTTTCATTGGCTATTGCGAATAAGTACAACATTTTCACTTTGTGAAATCAGTCCACTTCAGCTGTTTAAAATTTACTGGCCATCCCATTGTATTCCATAGAGCCAGAATACAAACTGCCCAACCCCTTCCATTCCATCTTGCTCTTTTAAAATGAGTGGCTTTCCCCTTAGACTGCTAAAGCTTGATTTACCCCATCTTTCATATCTACTTAGTGCACAGTGCAACTCTTCAGATATTAACCCATTATTAATCCTACTTTTAAATGTACAGCATCTAGTCTAAGACTACCAATTACTGGAGAGCCCACATTCTGACTCTTAGAAGTCATCTTGACATTTGTGCTTCTGTTTTGCTCATGGTGAGAGTAGGACCACAGGGTCATTCGTTTCTGGAGACTGACGATCACCAGAAAGGCTGACAAGTGCTTCATACATGCCAGTTTGAAATCTGTGTTTACATTTTGCTCCTTGTGAGAGGAGGAGCGGAGGGCACTGATTTTGACGGTTTCTGACTGGGCAGAGAGTGCCTTTGTTGGACCTTCCTAATTGGTCTGGTTGCTATTCAAGGCATCTACTAGGAAAAGGCTACAACAAGCTTATAGACCCCTGCATCATCTGGAGCTTGTGACCTGCTTCTCTTTTCCACTATCTTCATTATCATCTCGGTGGATACGGGCATCCTGATGCAATGTAGAAATTGCCTCATGTTTACTAACAGCCAGCTAATTCTCAAATTGATAAGGCAGTGACAGATGTATTTACACAATGTCACTGAAGGCAAAGCTCCCACATAAACTGATCCACATTAGGAGTTATCAGTAGAGCACATGCTGCACCCATCACACACAGTTCAATGTAGACACACAGACCCACATATGCAGAGGCACTACCTTCTTAAACCCAAGAGACTTCCTAGACAAAGTACACAAAAATGCCCTCAGCAGCCCCAAATGTACTCTTCCAAAACACCACCCACAACACATACTGCTATGTTTCATGGAGCCTCTACTTCTAAACCCATAAGGCAAGCCAACACACAATCTAACATTCTGGTCGGAGACTCCACTGTGGCACACACTGATGTCCTTCTCACCAGGCTGACTAAGGAAAATGTCATGGTCAGTTGCTTATCAGGGGCCATGATCTTCCAATTATGCACACACTGAAGTCATTGGACCACAAGTACCAGTATGACTCAGTCATAGTCCATGTGGGTGTAAATGACCTGAAACATATTTACCTACACTAGATGAAGAGAAATCATGGAGCTCTTGAAATGCGTGTCCCAGGCTGGTATGAGCCTACCTTTGAGCAGCATTTTACCTTCTCCAAGGATAATGCCACATTACGAGCAGAAGATTACGGGTTTTAATAACTGGCTAAAATGCTGTTGTCATTCTAAGGGAGTGCAATATTTGTCAGCATGGAAGGAGATGGTCAACAGTCCGCACTGCTTTGCGAGGGATGGTCTGCACCTCTCCCCGCTACGCTTCTGAATATTAGCTAAAACACTGTCCTTCCCCATAATGCCTTTTTTAAACAATGCCTAACTGAAAGTACTTCTGACACAGCAAATCAAAACAAAGAAAATCTAAAGAATGTTATTGCTCAATGATAGTAGTCTAAACAGAAAACTACACTCCCTACAAGCTCTCCTTACCCTCAAGAATGCTAATGTATGTGTGGTCACAGAGACACGGTTTAAAGCCATGGAGAATACACCGGCCGTATAAGGCATGCCTTTCACACATTTAGACCAGCTACTACACAGACACGGACTAAAGGTGGAGGTGTTTCGAGTTACATCAAAATAATTATACCACACGGCTGGTCAAACAGGACAAAGCACTCACGTTTCTCTATGTTCAAATCACCATAGCCAAAATCGTATATCACTTTCTTGCAAGCTTTAAGTCCCTCTCTATGACCCAAGAAACCCTTAGCATGTATTTCAACTTACTGGAAACACTCACCATTCAACATAATATCATATTCATGGGTGACTTTAACTGCCCCACTATTAACTGGAAATCACACATTCGGGCACAGAGATTCATTGATTTTGTAAACAGAAACTCCCTAGACCAGGCAGTCAACATGCCAACAAGGGGTGCAAACATACTGGATCTGGCACACATCCTAGTGTAATGTCTTCTTTGGTAAGGTCAGGCCATAAAATGATCACCTTTGAAGTACAAAAAAAAAAAAACCCAGCTAACTAATGTTCAGTAACTACTCTTAACTACTCTCAGGCTATCTACTATTAACTAATTTCTTGGCAAAATTTCAAGCTTCCATAAACCCTGAGAATACTGTTGCCTGTGTGGAACTGTTCACAGAAACCATATATACAAGCTCGTTACAATGAGGCAGCTGTACCCACCAGTAAGAAGTGCAGAACTAATTCGAAAAAAACAGGCCACCCTGGTGGAACCACATCATCAATAGGCTGTATAACAGAATAAATAAATCAAGGCAAAAATTAGGAGGTGCAGCACACAGCAGGACAAAAGCACTCCCAAACTAAACAAATAAATCAGAGGAAAAATAAAGCCTACCAAAGCCAAGTCTGCGGTAGATTTGGCCTCAGAGGTCAAGAACAATTAAAAGGAATTCTTTAGCTATGCCTCAAAGGCAATACACAATTGTGTGTGGAACCCATTGTTACTGGAGCCACCTATACTGAGCCGGAAGATTTAACAAACCTACTGGAACCTACTGGCAGACAAATTCAGCTCTAACTTTTCCCCCTGTCTCCCCCCTCAACCTCCACACAGGAAATACCACCAAATATAACTCCCCCTACTATGACTATGGAACAGGTCCTCAAAACTTCCTGTACAGTCAAGAATACTGTACTGATGGGCTCAGACAATATCCCAGGATGCCTTCTAAATGGCATGAAACATGACCTATTACGTCTTCTGGAATTGCTATTTAACTGTACTCTGCAAACAGGCGTTGTGCCATCTTCACAGCTTGGAAACTACAGACCCATAAGTCTCATTAGCATCCTATGTAAAGCCATGGAAAGAATTATCACAGAAATGATCAGTTATGACACTTGATCCAACCTAATTTGGTTCTGTCAAGGGTAAGTCATGCTCAATAAACCTGGTGGACTTCTTTGAGAAGGTCACCAAAGCAAAGGATGAGGCCAAAATGATTCATACTGCCTACTCTGACCTGACCAAGGCATTTGACACAATATCCAATAATTAGAGGCAACATGGGACATATGCAAATGACCCTTATGCTGTGCCGATGATGACTTTAAAAGGCTGAAATATGAATTTCCACAGCTGGGGGGGGGTTGGCTTTATTGGCCTGAATTTGTCTATAAATAACCTTAACAAAGAAAAAAGTCATGGACATTCAGAATTCCCATTTAGCTGAAACACCTGATGTGCTTAAAGGGTTATTTGCATACATCCCATATTGCCTCTAATACAATAGGTTTAAGGAATCACATAGTGGAAAGCATAGCCTTCCTAGATTTTTCTTGTAGTTTTTACTGATCAGTTTGTCTGTGTGACCTTTTTACTCATTGTTTTAGTTTGTTGGTTAGGATATTTTGCAGACACCCTAATGATTATGGACATCAGCTGGGTATGACAACTCTGTTTCCACAGGTTAGCCAAACATTCCACTTATGCTGTACTGATGATGCCATAACAAGGCTGAAACATGCATGTCCACAGCTAGGGGGATCTGGCTTTATTGGCCTAAATTTGTCCATAAATAGACAAAAAGAAGAAAGTCATGGACATTCAGAATGGTCATTTAGCTGAAACACCCGATGTCATTAAACAGTCATTTGCATATCTCCTATGTTGCCTCTAGTACAGAAGGTTTAAAGAATCACACAGTGGAAAGTCCAGCCTTGCTAGATTTTTCTTTTAGTTTTTACAATATCCCATTTGAAGGCATTGTTGATAAAGTCAAGAGGTTAGGTATAAACCCTTACGTCACCCGAAGTTAGAACTGGGGAGTCCACCTCTACAAAGTGGCCAGTCATAGGATGTGTCCCTCAGGGATCAGTCCTGGGACTGCTCCTTTTTGACATTTACTTCTCTGAGGCCAATGCAAATTTCAAGGGCCTCTGGCTGACTAAATTTGCAGAGGACTGAAAATTAGGAGCGGTCATAGAATCCTCTAGCAACACAAATGTTTCCAGGAAGGGATGACACAGACAAATAACTCATGTTCGAGCCACAGACTAAAACTAAATGTCAAGAAATGCATAACAGTATCCTTCAGGAACTCGTCCACCCTTGGAAACTATCATACTGACAACACACCCCTAACAGTTGACTCAGTAGTCTGGGACTTGGAGAGACACGGACAATCTAGCCATTGACCATCACATGTCTACAATAGTGAGAAATCATTCTACTTTGTGCAACTTATAAACAAAGGTACAGCATCTAGGTCCAAGGAGGTCACTGTTCTATTGTATTCAGCATTCATCAGACCTATCATTGAGTATAGTGTCCCCTTTGGTATGTACTTAACCAGGTACATCTAATAACTGTAATGTCCATGGGGGTTCCTCAGTAAAAGAACACAGGATGTAAGTAACATGCCCTATGCAGACCACCTCAAATCCCCATCCCTGTATTCTGTCTCTTTCGGGCTTGTTGAGGGGAGATCTGTGCCTGGCATACAAGGCTTTATTAGACCCTATCCTGATGGACTTCCTGCATATCTGCAAAGGAAATGGCAGCAGGATCACCCATTCTAAAGACTTAAGCCTTGCCTGCGATATAAATAAAACCTTTTGGAGAAACAAGTATGTATCCTAGAGGCTATCCCTTCTCTGGAACAGGCTCTCCATCCATGTGAAGCAAATTTATTCCTTAATACAATTCAAGTATAACTTGGACAATTAGATGGGGAGCAGGAAATTCATCTCTGGTTTGGCACCTATGTCTCTAATGGACACAGTCAGCATACAAATGGTTCATCTCCTAGGACCATACTTATAAATGTTTCATCTCCCAAGCCCCTGCTTACACTTATCAAGGGTACCAGAACCGGTCAGAGATTTCAGATGCATTAGCTAGGCTTACAAAGGCCCTTGTGGCTGCTAACCTATTATATACCTATGACCCTACATGAGAGGGAGAGAAAGAGAGACCCATGAGGGAAGAACTGTGAGCCCTGTGATTTGACTCAGAGGTGGCCAATCCAGCACAGATATCAGTGAGGTGAAGGAGGAGAGACTCCAGCAAAAGCCTTCAGAAGCAACTCAAAACTTTACACTGCAGCTCGGGAAACAGGAAAAATAAAGTAGGTCACAAGAAACACAGCACTTCAGGGAATAGCCAATGGTTTGTTGGTCCAATAGAATGATATGGAAGGGAAAAAGGGAAGCTGATTCCCAAATGAGATGCAATTATGAAAAAAAGTCTGCAACAATGATGAGAATATTCCACATTCACTTAAACAGATACCTACAGAAAACTACAAGAAAGCTGAAAAAAATCTGCAGTTACAAGTGTCCACATCAGACAAAAAAATCCATCCTCAAAATCCATGCACAACAAAGCAAAGCAATACATACAGTCAATTGGGACACAGAAGCAGGAGTATTTCCCAATGCAGAAAAGCAGAAATCAGGAAGAGGAAAAGATCAACTTATTTTTTAAGGTCAGAAGACAAAGATGAGCACTGTCACTGGAGGACCTGATATTCCTGGATAGATCCTTGGTTGACACCTGGTGAGATAAGGGAGTACTCATGAAAGAACAAACCACAGCAAAATGAAAAAGGTGTACTATGAGAAACAGGTTAGCTGCTAATTTAAAAAAAATAAATATTAATGTGGGAAAAGATTAGGTACATACACCATGTATTTTCTCTATGAAAAGGACATGTAATGCGGCAAGACTGCTCCTAATCTTGATTCACAGTAAACCACAGGGGAAAGAAATTTCATTGCACATCTGTGTATTATCCATACTCTTAAATGGAGAAGGAAGATTGGTTAGCAAAAGAATGTACTGAGTTGTTGAGCACAATCTGTATGCGATTTTGAGGGATAGAGTTGTAATAAATGCAAAGACCTCCTGAAAGACAGAATATATGCCATTAGGTATAAGAAAGGACAAATACAGGGCTAATAAGCCAGAGAGGTGCAATGTATTAAACACTGCCAACACCAGGCTTCAACAGTAATACATAACGGAAGATGACAAGTTCAGTTAAATGGTAAGACTTAAAGATGGAGGAAGTCTTGTACTGTAAATGCAAGAATGCCTCCACATACAACTATATTGTTTAGTAACAGTGCAAGGAAGGATCTGGGTGGGGCTGCAACATTAAACCACACTGAAGGTGAAGGGAATGTAACTATATGAGACCTTATAAATATGTATGAAAGCATGTAAAGTAGTTTGAACTCCAAGTAGCAACTATGAACGAAGTTTCTGCTACAACTATGAGTTGAAATAAACAAACACTGTAGCAGTCTGTATTTTCTGCAATCAGACCTGAATAAATGACTAAATAAGACAAGTGTAAGAGAAAGAACTCCTTACAAGATGCTATAAAGTGGAGATGATGCAAATGGTATCAAAAGAGGGCCCAAACGCAACACACTTCCAAGACTGAAGTCAGTATAACCACAAGAAGGCTTGAGAACTATGCAACTCAGAATAAGTGGTCAGAATGTAAAACCATTAGTGTAGAATGAGGCCCTCTCTGGTCGAATGTGATCATTCAAGAGGAGAAGGTTTGTAAGGAAACCCGAACAAACGTAAAACCAGACAATCAACAGGAAAAAAAACAGTTGGAAATTAATGTAAAGTTTTTAATCAAGGGTGACACATAAATAAGGGGAGCAATATACAAGCTGGACAAGACAGAGTAACAAAAGATGGCTGCCCCTCCTGGCAGAGCTAGAAACTGTTAAAAGTAGGGGGCAATGCCAGTTAATACAGCTTTAACAATTAGGAAAAACACAAAACCACAATACTAACATAAAGTAGCTAAGGTACATGAGAAGAATGGGGGGGGGGGGATTATTCTCACCCATGTCAATCAGTCGGTGATAAGGCTGAAATTACTATACTGAGTATACAAGCATTGAATCAGTATGTACCAATGTAGGTTTATTGTTTAGCACAATGCTGGAAAAGAAGGAAGATGCTTAAGAGATGAAAGATCTTGGGGACTATCTTCAAAGAGACCATCCACATGAATGGAACATGTACTACAAATGCTTCATAGAGTAAGTGAGGAAAATGGAAATATACAGGTCTATAGAACAATTCTGGGATAAAAGTAAGAAGAAAAGGGACAAAAAGAGACTTGATAAATGCAATATATCTGAAAAAATGTGAGCAGTAATAACAGACCACTGTGTTAAACAGAGTAAAGTTCAAAGTTTAGTACTTTAGTATATATCTGCAATCAATGCGTGAAAACAGTACAAAAAGAATACACCTAGGGGGCATGCTTAGTCAGAAATATTTAAGCAAATAATGTACTTTAAGGTGTAATATGGAAAAAATAAGGTTGGGTAAATTGCACTTGTAACAGTATATGTTTTAATTCCTCACTGTACAAGAGCCTTTTGGCTATGTGTCATATGTAGTTACAGGCTGACTTAAGATCGGAGGAGAAAAATGGAGACCTGGACTTACAGCCATCTGTTGTCTATCATCAGTGTAGCTCCTTTTTGACACAGCCCAAAACTGGAATATGAAATTTCAGATGAAAGATATTGGGTCCATTTTTTTTCTCCTGCAGTCATCTGAAACATTGGAAAAGCTCAGGAAAATTTTCAGATAAAAATCCATCTTTTCCTATGTAAGAAAAGCCTTTTGGTGAGAGGTGTCTGGAAGGTATCCCAGAAACACAGTCCTCTGTGATGAAGGCAAGAAGGATATCTGTATATTTATCTGGAAACCTAGACTGTTAGAAGAGATGAAAAATGAAAAGTTATATATTCACCATAACATTTCATCTGTGCTGTCCATTTTCATTCTTCCTCAGTTGATGGGTTCAGATCCGATTCCTCAGATCCAACTTTGCTGTTGCTATAGCTCATGGCAACCAAAAACTAGAGCTTCTCCCTTACCCATAATGTACCAATCCAATTAGCTCAGATCTTGTTTGCTGCCTTGGTAGAAAGTAAAAGATGAAAATTGTTATGGAGTAGCTACATCTGGAGTTTATATAAAAATGTGAGGACATACAGGTCCACAAAGCACTCATTCTTTAAGAAGCCTTAAGGATGGGGGTTGGTGGGAGGGGAGCTGAAGAAGAATGAAAATGGACTACACAGATGGAACGTTATGGTGAGTACATAACTTCTTTATCCGATGATGTCAATTTTCATTTTATCCTCAACTGATGGGACAGAGTCCCAGCTACCTAATTTCCAGGGCAGACTCAAGAAAGGATATTCCTGAGCACCACAGCACCAAAAGATGCCCTTCCTCCAGAGATCAGATCTAATTTCCAATGAGTAATAAAGGCATGGGGAGTAGCCCAAGTAGCTGCTGCACAGTCATCATCCATGGACACTCTGGAATGAAAAACTGAGGAAGTGGCCATGGATCTGGTGGACTGGGTTCGAACAGGTTTTATCAGAGCAATGTCCAATTTGTAATACACAAAGGAAATGCAATTTGTTATCCATGTAGAGCAACTTTGGTAACTGGTTTAACCCAGTGTTGGTTCCTCATATGAAACAAACAATTGATCAGAATTTCTGATGTTTGTTGTCCTATGAAAGTAAAAATGCAACTGTCTATTAACATCCAATAAATATAAAATGTATTCACCTTTGATATAAAATTTGGAAAAGGATACTGGCAAATTAATCGATTGATTTATATTTGATTCTGACACCACCTTTGGAAGAAATGATGGGTTGGTATGTAAGGTAACTCTGCCTTTATGGAAAATTAAGTATGGAGGTTCTGAGCACAATGCTTGGATCTCAAAAATTCTTCTGGCAGAGGTAATGGCCAGTAAGACAATTGCCTTCCATGAAAGATATTTGAGTTCACATGTAGCTGAGGGTTCCAAGCGAGATTGTGTAAGAGACTGCAGCACAAGGTTTAGGTCCCGGGTAGAATCTTTAAAGGGTAGCCTTAAGTGTAAAGTGCCTTTCAGAAAAGCTTTGCTCAAATTATGGGACGCTATTACTCCAACCTGAAAATTGGAAATTGCTGCAAATTGTACTTGAACAGTAGAAGAACTACCTCCTTCTTCAAAAAGATGTGCAAGAAATTCCAATATATTATGAATAGGGGCTGAGAAAGGCTCAATATTACGGTTTTGAGCACAAAAAATTTTTTTTTCCATTTGCTGGAGTATAGTTTTCTGGTGGAAGATCTATGGGAGGACAAAAGAATATGGCAGACAACAGAAGAGAGCATAGGCTGTCCGGCTATTAATAGAATTGGAGTAGCCAGGCAGCCAGCCTGAGACTCGCCATGTCTAGATGTATCATGACAGTTGGGTGGTTGAATGAGGTGAGGCCACAGGAAGGGAAAACAAATTTGTCAAGGCCAATAACGGGCCATGAAGATGACCTTGCTCTTCAAATTTGCAGCTTTCTGAAGAAATTTGGGAATTAATGGAGTACGAGGATAAGAGTAAAGGAGACTGTGGGGGGTCAATCATGAAGTACAGTGTCCCTCAGGGGTTTCCTGGCGGGGGGGGGTTAGGGCAAAGTAGCTGCTGCATTTGTTGTTCAGGGAGGATGTGAATAGATCACAGCAAGGCTGGCCCCATTGTCAAAAGATCATGTTCGCAATCTTTCTGTTGAGGGACGATTCATGAGGTAGAAGAATGCACCTGCTCCGTTTGTCTGCTATCATGCTGGACTTCTCCAGAATGTATGCTGCTAAAAGGTTGGAAAAGATCACCCACTGCCACACTCTATCATCTTCTCAACACAATGGGTAGGATTTGGTTCCCTCCCTGTTTGCTGATGTACCAGGCAACTGACATGTCCGACAGTACTGCAATTGTCCCCAAAGGGAGAGCATTCTGAAATGCCTGCAATGCTTACAGCACTGCTCTCATCTCCAGGACATTTATATGCAAACTGGCCTCTTCGGGGGAGCAGGTGCTTGGACTGCCTTCCCCAGATAATGCCCCACCTAGCTGAGAAGCATACATGGTTACTATTGCTTTGGGCTGAGGGGGAATGAACACACAACCTTGTAGAACCTGGTCTGAATGAATCCACCATTTTAGATATCTCTTGCAGATGTGAATGATTCTTATCTTATAAGACACTTGTTGATAAAGAATTGATCAATGAGTAGCTAACATCCATTGTAGAATTCTCATGTAAAACGTGGTGAGTGGTACTAAGGTTACTGCTGCCACCATCGATCCCAGAGCCTGAAGGAGTTGATGCTTGGTCAGAACGGTAATAACCCAGTCATCTTAAACATGGAAACACTAAGAATCTTTGTAGTCTGAGGTGACTTGCTTCTACTTCCATGGACTTGGTAAACACCCTGGGGATTTGCAGTGAGTCCAAAGGACAGTACTCAACTGATAATGACTGGCTCCCAGCCAGAAGTAAGTACCTTCTGGACAGTTTGGTCATCTTTATGTGATAGTACGCTTCCTGAAGGTCTATAGAGCATATCCAGTCATCCTTGCCCAGAAATGGGAGAATGGACTGAACTGTGAGCATCTGAAACTTGGTTCTTTGTACTCTATTTTTTAGTTTGGAGACATCCAGGAATGGTACCCAGTCCCCTTTTTTCTTTGGCACTAAAAAGAACCTTGAATAACTTCCGGATTCTATCTGGTCTGGCAGGACCTCTTGGATTATTCTTTTTTTAGCAGCTTTTGTATTTAAATTTATGCTCGTTCCCTCTGACTGGGTGGAACATTTTGGATTTTCCTTGGGATTGCGAGAGAAAGGGAAAAGGGTATAATATATCCTCTAGAAATGATCCTCTGCACTCCGGTATCTTTTGTTATATCTAGCCAGGCTCCCTGGTGCAAGGATAAATGTCCTCAACTGTCTCCAGAGGTGGACAATTGGGTCTCCTTTCAGGAGCACGGGTAGGGTTTGTCAAAAAAAGATTCCCTGGAACCCTGGTTCAATGGGCCTCCTCTGCCATGGGGCCATCTTTGTCCACTCGACTTCCTTCCTCTGCCTCTGGGGGAAGCTCTTCCACGCGTTTCTTGAAAAGGACCCTGAGACTTCTTGAACCACATTTTTCATGTTGATTCCTGGAAAAGGTTCTTTGAGGAGTCAAAAAACACACACCCAAGGCAGACAGGGTCTGCCCATCCTTTTCACATCTGGACAGTGTGTCTTTTACCATGGGACCAAATAAAAATGTTCTGTCAAAGGAAGCATTGATAAAGGAAGACCTGAAAGGTTCTGCAAGTTCACAAAGGCGCATTCAGGCAAGTCACCTTATGGAAATGTCTGACCCCACTGCCCTTTAAGTTCCTTCCTCTACATGTGAAATCAACATAAATGTACAAATTGAATATGGACTGTAGGGTCATCAGCTGAGAAGTAACAGATGCCTGAACTTCATCAGAAAGAGCACTCGAGAGGGTATGTGACAGCTCCTTCATCAAGTACATCTGAAGCCTAGTAAAGTGTGCCAAATAATCCGGAGACCTCAAAATGGAGGTTGCTGATGCATAGACATGCTTCCCAAATCTGTCCATCACCTGCAACTCCCACTTGGGGGGATGGACAGTGGAACTTTCCTCAGCTAGTTCCTTCTTGGTGAGTGCCACAGTGACCATGGCATCAACAGGAACCCCCTTCCCCCAAATCTGTATCGACTGGTGGTGCCATTATCCTATCTGGTCTATGAGGAATGGGTTCTGTGGTATAAGCGTCCTTCCACACCCACCGTGAGATCAAATCAATGAGGTCATCTGTAGGCAGAGGGATTCAGGAGGTAGAGGATCCAGTACCAAAGGTCTCCAGGAAAACAGATTCCTCAGACGTAGGATTCCTGGATGACCAACGACATCTCTGCCTAAGGATTTCTAGGATGTCTCCAAAGGAGACATCTTCAGGAGGTGATCGTGGTGACCCCTTCACCTTCATCGAAATCTTTGTCTTCAGTGATCAGGGAGTCTAAGTGTTTCCTCTTTTATAGTCCTCTTCTTAGGTCCTCAGTGGGGTGCTCTGGGGAGGTATCAGAAGAGAAGATTACAATTCCCCAAGTGGCAGCCTGGGGTTTTGGTACTGGCTGTAAATAAACAATGCAGGTTCATTGAGTTATCAAAAAAAAAAATTTTTTTACACACATTAACGAAATGGTGGTCAGCAAAGGCAGATACAACCGCAAAAGTATGAGGGTAGGAAATTTGGCTATGTGTTCCACCTGTCATAATTTGTGTGTGGGGAAAACAACTAGAGCCCTTTATAAAATGATTTATGAACACTGTTTGGCTATTAGAAATAAAGACACTAACAATGCTTTAGCCAAACATGCCCTGGAGTGCTCTAACTTCAAGAAATTTGCATTTTTTGTGTTGGATGAAATAGATTTGACTCTATTTGTTACAGAATTCAACAATGCCCTGGAAAACAAGGAGCTCAGATGGCAGGTTTTCCTTAGGGCAGATAGTATTCTTGGTCTAAATGAGACCTTAAATGTTAAGTCTTTTAAATAATAGGCTATACTATTAAATAGTTTATTTGACAAACATTTTTATAGTAGGCACATATTTGTATGTGCTATATGCTTTTTGTACATATGTCAAGTGTTATATTTCACATTTTATATTTTTGCCTGTAAGAAAATGGTATGTATTAATTAATAATTAGATGAATGGACATTTGATTGGTTTATTTATTAATCAAATTTTGTATTTAAACCTGACTAACTGATTTACTGGTAAAGAAACGAAAAGGAGAAACAGTCCACAAATATATAAAGAACAGACCAAATGCTGTTTTCTCTGTGGTGGATTCAAGATGCAAAACACTGAAGTTGGATACAAATAAATCTTTCTTCTTTATTAAATTTTGTTGAGCGCTTTCATCTAAACAAATGTAGATTTCGTCAGAACAAGGAACTGCCCTTTGGCCAACCTTTATATAAGAATCTTGTTAAATTAATTAATTAATTAACTAAGTGCATACATTCAATTTAAAGTGCTAGTGCTACATACCCATACATTACTTAATACATTTCTTAGTAAATATGTTAGTACATGTTTTAAAACATATTTTAAAACATATTTTAAAAACAGTCCTATTACCCCTGCATAATATGCAAACCATATAAAACATTAAAAACAATAAAAACATTTGCTAATGTTGACTTTATGTTGTATTGTTTAGCTCAGGAATATAAAAGTGTCCCTCACTGTGCATACCAGACAGTAATTGAAATATATGAAATATATATTTTGTTGTGTTGTGATAGTAATGAATGCTGTTACTTATTTGCCCCTCACATCTGAGTGGGAATATTTGTGAATGAATTCATAGACCAAGAATAATAATATTAATAAAATTAATAAAAGTGACGACCCATACCCCATCTTTCAAAGCAAAAGCCTTCACAGGTCCGAAGCATTAGTGAAGCCATTCGTCATTTTACATATTATTGGCTAAAATCGGTTTCACAGAAATATGGTCATTAAGTCCTGGTGGGGTAGAGGCATTCAATTTTAGTTGCCATCTAGTCTCCAACTCGCCCAGTTTTTTCCTGACATCCCCTCCTCTAGGATTTGATAAGGCTACGTCTAATATGGCAAAGTGAAACAAATTGCATTTAGTACTCTCCTGCATGTGCCTCCACAGGGCATTCTTGACATCTTTCTTCCTAATGCAGTAATAGTGGTCATATATCCTTTGCCTTAGGGTCCTGTCTGTCTTTCCCACGTAGTAGCAGTGACAGTTGGAGCACATTGCTAAATAGACAACGTGGGTGGTCCTACAATTCCCTTTCTTAAAATATATTTCTGTCTTGGTGACATTTTCTAATATGGTACTCTTAGTAGTGCATATGTATCTGCACTGGTTGCATGTACCACATTTAGTTGTCCCTGTATTAACTTTACAATTGTTTGATGTTTGTATTTTTCTTTCAAATTCCCTTTTTAAATTGTCCCCATTTCTGGATACAAACCTAGGTGTGTCTCCCACTATTTCTATTATTTTCATATCTGTCTTTAATATGTTCTAATTCTCCTTCATAATTCTTTTGATATTTGCAGTCCAAGGGGTATGTTGCAAAATACATGCTCTGGTGTAACTGACATCCATCCCCCTGTTGTCAGCTTCTGCACTGTGTGTGTGTAATAAAGGCCCTTTTCCTAACAGGGGTGTGTATTTTTTACCCCATTCTTTTAGCACATAACTAGTCACATCCATCACTAACTCCCTAGGATAACCTCTCTGAATAAACATGTCACCTATATTCCTTAGTTCACTGACAAGGTCTTCGTGGTCGGATGTCATCCTAGCAGCCCTTATACATTGTCCTTTGATTATACTTCTTTTCTGATTAGTGGGGTGAGAACTACTATATTCCAAGTAGCTATTGCTAAATGTGTCTTTCCTATATATTCTACTTTTCATCTTACCTTCATTTATTGTAATGAGAGTATCTAAATAAGCTATCTGATAAGATTCCACTGTATAAGTGAATTTTAAGTAATTACTCCTAGAATTTAGATCCCTCATGAAAGTTTCTAATTCATTTCTATTCCCCTTCCAAATCAAAAAAATGTCGTCCAAAAACCTGTAATAACATGAGACTGCTTGATATTTGTTATTACCAAAAATGTGCTCTTCTTCCCAGTCGCTCAAATAGATGTTGGAAAAAATGGGGGCACAAGCTGCCCCCATTGCTACTCCTTTGACTTGTACGTAATATTCACCTTCAAACATTATATAGTTGTGTCTCAGTACAAGTTCCATGAATTCTACTGTGAGCTGGATTTTGTCCCTTGAGAAAATCCCTGATTTTTCCATTGACCTTTCCAACCTAAGCAGTCCGTCATCTTGTGGAATGCTTGAAAATAGGTCGACCACATCAATGGTTACTAAAAGAGCATCGGGTGTTAACATATCATCTTTTAGTCTCCCTAAAAAATCCCATGAGTCTTGGATGACATGTTTGTAAGACTTGTATAAGGGTTTAAGCCACCCGTCCACTACCTTGCCTAAATTGTAGGTTTTATCTTTGTTTCCTGAGATAATCGGTCTGAAAGGGGGGTCTGTTACATTTTTGTGGATTTTAGGAATGCCCACCATGGTACTAATAATAGGTGAATCCACTTTTAGGAATTCATATAGCTCACCACTAATTCTTTCGTCTATTAAAAGATCTTCTAGATATATGGATGTCAGTTACACCAGAGCATGTGTTTTGCAACATACCCCTTGGACTGCAAATATCAAAAGAATTATGAAGGAGAATTGGAACATATTAAAGACAGATATGAAAATAATAGAAATAGTGGGAGACACACCTAGGTTTGTATCCAGAAATGGGGACAATTTAAAAAGGGAATTTGAAAGAAAAATACAAACATCAAACAATTGTAAAGTTAATACAGGGACAACTAAATGTGGTACATGCAACCAGTGCAGATACATATGCACTACTAAGAGTACCATATTAGAAAATGTCACCAAGACAGAAATATATTTTAAGAAAGGGAATTGTAGGACCACCCACGTTGTCTATTTAGCAATGTGCTCCAACTGTCACTGCTACTACGTGGGAAAGACAGACAGGACCCTAAGGCAAAGGATATATGACCACTATTACTGCATTAGGAAGAAAGATGTCAAGAATGCCCTGTGGAGGCACATGCAGGAGAGTACTAAATGCAATTAGTTTCACTTTGCCATATTAGACGTAGCCTTATCAAATCCTAGAGGAGGGGATGTCAGGAAAAAACTGGGCGAGTTGGAGACTAGATGGCAACTAAAATTGAATGCCTCTACCCCACCAGGACTTAATGACCACATTTCTGTGAAACCGATTTTAGCCAATAATATGTAAAATTACGAATGGCTTCACTAATGCTTCGGACCTATGAAGGCTTTTGCTTTGAAAGATGGGGTATGGGTCGTCACTTCTATTAATTTTATTAATATTATTATTCTTGGTCTATGAATTCATTCACAAATATTCCCACTCAGATGTGAGGGGCAAATAAGTAACAGCATTCATTACTATCACAACACAACAAAATATATATTTCATATATTTCAATTACTGTCTGGTATGCACAGTGAGGGACACTTTTATATTCCTGAGCTAAACAATACAACATAAAGTCAACATTAGCAAATGTTTTTATTGTTTTTAATGTTTTATATGGTTTGCATATTATGCAGGGGTAATAGGACTGTTTTTAAAATATGTTTTAAAATATGTTTTAAAACATGTACTAACATATGTACTAAGAAATGTATTAAGTAATGTATGGGTATGTAGCACTAGCACTTTAAATTGAATGTATGCACTTAGTTAATTAATTAATTAATTTAACAAGATTCTTATATAAAGGTTGGCCAAAGGGCAGTTCCTTGTTCTGACGAAATCTACATTTGTTTAGATGAAAGCGCTCAACAAAATTTAATAAAGAAGAAAGATTTATTTGTATCCAACTTCAGTGTTTTGCATCTTGAATCCACCACAGAGAAACAGCATTTGGTCTGTTCTTTATATATAACTGATTTACTGGTCAGGTCTGAAGAAGTTTGTTGCGATTAAAATGAAAGAAAGCACTTAACTTTATCTGTGTGGACAATCACCATTTTGTCTTTTTTTCACGTTTTTTTTTTTCTGATATTGAGCAATCTTCTTGCAAATGGAGAAGACCTAAACAACAGACACAATGTATGGGCATCAGATAGTGGCAGCTTTTGCCCACACTTCATACATTTCTTAAAACCTGTCAGCTTATCCACCATCATTAAAAATACAACACAGCAGGACAGATAAAAATAAGTTTTTTTGTTTTATATATAAGACGGGATTGGAGGAAAAGGAGAGATGGAAATACCAACAATGGTAAAACTAGGAACTATGACAGTGCCACAGGCAGAAGAAAGACACTAACAATAGTGTCTGAGATTTACAGAAAAATGTAGTAAGGACAGAAGAAAATACAAGAAATTGTAAGAAACCACAAAGAATTCATAGACGAAGGTAAGGGAAAAGATATAAATTGTTTTTTAATCAAAGTTTGAAAGAAAATACGGAACTTACTGACTGATAGAAGACCACGTCATTTGCTTGAAGTGTCATAAGAGATATGGAGTAATTGGGGCTGGTGCATTATGGGTAAGGGAGAAGCTCAAGAGTTTTTGGTTGCCATTAGATTTAGCAACAGCCGAGTGGAATCTGAGGGATAGGATCAGAATCCATCAGTTGAGAACAGAGTAAAAGCTGACATCATCAGATCCCATGTTAAGGACTCTTGGCATTTGGGAAAAGACTCTGCAAAAATATGTAATCAAAATAAAGAAATATTTGAATGTCATATAGTGTGCAATGAGCTATCTCTGGAGTTAGACGGTTGGTTACCACAACTTGAGCTTTAGATAATCCAAAGGGTAATTCAGTGAATTGATAATGTGACCCAGGTACAGAGAACTTGAACATTATCTTGAAGCCTCTGGCTATGGGAATGTGATCATCATCATCCTTTAGCTCTAATGTTACAAAGGCACTCAAAAGAGGGAATTAGAGGTAAGAGTTTGAAAGGTCAGCATTTTGAATTTTGGTACTACAGACTGAAAAAGGAAAGATCTAGAACTGGTCTCAATGAAAGCACTTTCTTTGGAATCAGAAACATTTTGGAATGAAAGCCTTTTCCCATTTGATCTAAAGGCACTAGTTATTTGACTCTTAGAGCAAGTAAGTGTTGAAACGCATGAGAAAAAGACTCTGGTTCAGAGGCTGGACAGAAATTCTCCTGAAAGGAGGTAACTGTATCCAGTGCCAAATGTAACCCACCTGAACCACTTTTAACATCAAAGGGGAATGTAAACAGACAGTTTATGGGGCATGCGAGGTGGGGATAGATGACAGAATGCTACCAAAGTCATTCTGAAGTATATGATTGCCCTTTTTTTTGGAAATATTTGATTTTTTTTTGTTTTTTTCCCTCCTCCCTTTTCTTTTGTGCTTCCCGTTTGCCTTGAGGTGGCAGGGACTGCTTGTTTTGCTTTTTAAAAGGAAAACAGGATCTAGGAGATTCATAAAGGGGGAGCTTAAAAATCCTTTACACTTCCAAATTAGCTTCCCTCTTTCATCTAATTGTTTAAAGACCTGAGCAGCATAAAGGCCAAGCAAAACCTTCTTATCAAAAGCAGAATTCAAAACTTCAGGCTTTACTTCATTAGCAAACCTTTGGTTAAAAACCCATTTAAATCTCCTCAAAACTGTAGCAGTGGCCCTACACACAGTATCTGCACAATCATACACACTATTCAAAGCATGTTTAGATACTTGAGAAAGATTAGAAACAACATGAGTCATAAAACAGCTACCCTCTGAAGGAAGTGTGGTAGAGTACTCCCCTCAAACTATCTGCACAAAACTTAATAAACATCCACATATGTGCCTGATAGTTAAGAATTCTATAAGCTGAAGTGGAAGAAAAGAGAATTTTCTTCCAGAAATCTATCCAATACCTTGCCTTCTTTGTCCACAAGGGAGGGGTTGGTATTGACCAAGAGTATGCTTCTAGCTAGCAAAGAGGTAGAGACAGCAGCAACATCTGATCTATGATGGGAAAACAAAAATGTGTTAGTATGATGTACTTTACAAAATCTATCTGCCTTTTTGGGACTGAAGTTTGAGTCAGGATTATTACAAATAGTATTAAACACATCTACTAAAGAACTAATGCTAACTAGAGATAAAACATGGAAACAATGGCACACACTTATAAACCTCTCAAGCCTATTGAGATTCAAACAGCCCTATAACCAAGTAAAAAGACTAGTATCCAAAGATAAAAAAGATTACTATTTAAAACTTCAAACAAACCATAAGCAGAGTCCCCAAAAATTCTGGACATGTACAGGATCACTTCTCAACCCTGGCACAAAAAGCAACTCGTATCCACACCCAAACAAAACTGCAGAACAAATAGCTAGTTTATTCAAAATACACTTCATAAATTCTACAGCTAACAACTGCTAACTTTCCACGTGTTTTGGTGTCATAAGTGAGAACACATCTAAAACTTACTGTAGTATTATTACATTATGCCGTTATATTGTTGTCTATAGTATTCTGATTGCTTAACACAAAGTACAAGAAATTATGAAGAAATATTGGTTTATGATGCAATATATTCCTAGCTTTAACTACATTATTCTAGATCAATTAACTTTTGGTTATAAGAAAACTGTTAATCTTAAAAATATTCTGTGCTATAAAGAACAGGAGAAATGTCAACAAAATAACATCTTCCAAAGTAGGCACATACAAGTGCCATAATTGCCAGTTTTGTATGTATATTTACACTGAAAATTATTTTACTCATCCAATTAAACAAGTACCATTCTATCTTAAGTCTTATGGAACATGTAATACAAAAAATATCATTTATATGTTTGCATGCAAGTCATGTAATGCTTTCTATATAGGTAAAACAAACAGAAAGCTAAAGGAATGAATCTGTGAACATTGGGTATCAAAAGACAAATAGAAACTAATGCACTTTAAACGCACATCAAGGATACTGACATGACCCACAAATTCTATTTCCTAATACTACAAACAATAAATGAAAGCATTAGAGGGGCAAACATTAAAAAGAACACTGAAGTTCTTGAGAACAAATGGATTATTCATTTTAAGGCACAGCAACCTCCTGTTCTTACTGACGATTTAACATTGAAACTAGTTTTAAATTAATTGAGAGAATAAAATGATAAAAAAATATATACATTTTTTATACATATGTTTTTCAAATAAATTTTTCATACATGCATATGCTTGTGTCTTTAAATGCTTAATTATAAAAGTCACATGATTTTAGTCAAGACTTATCAGGCTATTTAAAGCTGCTTCTTTTACTGTTTGACTATTTGCATGATGAAGCCTGCATGGTGAAAGTCTTTGGATACTAGCAAGTGTAACAATAAATTTGTATCGAGTGTTGTGGTGCTGGTTTTACTTTATTTTTACATTTACTCAAGTTTATTTAGTATAACCAACTTTATCTGAGTGGCGGTACTTTTTGTTTTTTGTTTTTACTAAGTTATATTTAGTCCAACCATGGACATATCATCTCTATATAGATCTGTTCCATCTACTAGTACCATTCAGCAACCCATAATACGTGATATTTGTGATGTATTGGATATCCGGCTAAACCCACTGATGCAAGGTACTATTTATCAAAGAGGGAAATGTTAATACAACTTTGAATGCTCAATCACAAGTTCAGAATTCTACATTATGTGACTTTGAAATTAAAATGCAGCAATTTAAGAAATTACAATGGCAAAGGCTATCATTTGATGTGTATATTAAGCATAAAACAATACCGAGGGGACTTTGCATACTAAAAATGCAAACCAAAAGGGATAAATATCTCAACTACTACAACAGTGGCAAAGCATTAACTTAAACTGTTCACTTCAATACATGTTGCTTATGAATGACTTTTTTAATCCCATCAAATCTCAATAAAAAATGGAATTTACAGGACTGTATGATGGGCTTATAGCGGATACTAAAACAAATTCTCATTCAGCATTATTAGCTAAAATTATGGACAAAATATCTGTATTTGAAAATCGCCTCATAGAAACTATGAATTGAAAAATTAGCAGAGACTTCGGTGATTTTGAACAAGTCAATATTTTGAACAAGTCAATATTTTTGTATTGTTCAATCGGAGTTCTCATTTTTCCAGGAAGGAGGATGAACGAAATGAGCAAAGTAACAGCATACATGACACACCTGCCACTAATGCACACACACATTTGGAAAGAAACATGATTCACCAGTTGTGGCCAAAAGTCAAATACAAATGAATGTACCAACAACAGTTGATTCAAATATTATAATAGCTTTAGACCCTTTAGATATACCATCTTTCATGAGTGAGCCGTACACCCTTTGTCGCAGCAGAAACGGAATTATACCAACAACCGTGGGTGTAGCAGAAAGAGACTAACCAAATGAATAATTCAGACTATCAAAGAGATAAGTGATGCTGCTTTTAACTTATTTAATTACACTCCAAATGAAGATGAAATGGCCTTACTTAGTAAAGGTCTAACCTTTATTCCTGCTAATTTTAATGACATTTCCGATACATTAACATAAATCAAGCTCTTTAAAGACGTTTTTAAGCTACTGTTTGGTTTAAACTCTATTGATAATAAAAAAGTAGTACTTCTGTACCTATGAATAACCTGTTATAGCTGCATATGAGAAAGCAGTAGAAAATTAAGTATACCAGCTTTTTGAAACAGATAAACAAAACTATTCAACTTGACAGCAGCACAACAGGAAGCTACTAAATGTTTATAGTTATAAAAGCTGCTGGTAAAGGCAGAAGTGTAGCAATATTAGATACTGAGTATTATGATACTAAAATGTTTGAAGTGCTTAACACCAATGAATACTTGCATATACATAAAATAGTTTAATACTATTATTAGCAAAGTTAATATCATAGTTTATGACCTGCATCATAATAGTGAAATATCATTAGATACTTTAGAATATTTTCATGTACCAACACCTACAATGCCTGTCATCTATGGTATACTTAAAATTCATAAATCATTGACAACACCTCTGTTTAAGACCCATTGTCTCCTCTAGAGGTTGGGTCACTGAACCCATCTCCAAACATCTGGAGAATAAACTCAAATCAATTCTTAATTTGTCAACAACTATTAATAAGGATACTTCACAGTTCTTAGAGCAACTTTATAAATAGACAAGTACAAATAATACTGATGACTGCTATTTTGCCATGTTAGATGCAGACACACTATTTACATCTATACCTAATGAAACTGGTATTGAATATCTTTGCGATTTTATTACTCAACATGCATTGTTTTCAGCTACTGAGATTAATGCTATATGTGCTCTAACAGAAGTTGTTTTGACAAATAATGTTTTTCTATTTCATGAAAAAAATATGTAAACAATGTAGAGGTGTGGCCATGGGCACTCCCATAGCAAATAGCTATGCCAACTTAGTTATGAATAAATGAGAGTTGAAATTTGTTCTCTCTGAAATTAATAATAAATTTAAGAATATATTGTTTTACAGATGCTTTGTAGATGACTTGTTTTTAATAATGGAGTTACATATTTTAATGATTTTTTATTGTTTTTAAATTTAATCTCCCCCTACGAGCTGGTTCTTCCTTCCTCCATGCAAGCCTCTCCAACTACACATCTTGTCACATTCATCCCTTTCCTTCCCTGCCCCTCCCCCCCAGGTATAGTTACTGCTGCAGGTTTCCCATACTCCACTGTGCCCTTTTAGCCTAGGTGCGGTTTTCCTTAGCGCTATCTTTTACTCTCTCTTTCTCCCCCTCCAACGAGCGGTCCTAAGGTGTCTCTTAGCCAGCCACAGGTAAGCCATTATTTGTGATTCCATTGCTACATTTTTCCTATTTCTGAGATAATGGACAAGCTCAACGGGAACTGATGCAACTGCTGCATTTGTCTACTTTGACTCGTATTTTTATTTGTAGCTTTTTTATTCAAGTGCATGTATTGAGCAGGCTTTGTCCCAGATGATTATACGTGACTGCCCAGTATCTATGTGTTGGCCTCTGTTGCAAACGTGATTTCGGTCAGTTGGTTGGTTAACATGATGTCCTTTTAAGCTGTATCTTGTTGTGTCTGCCTCGTATCGAGTGTTACATCCATGCTTGCCCTGTATCTGAGCGTTGGCTGCTGTCGCTAATGCATTCAGTCAGTTGAAAGTGCTATCCAACGTTGTACTGTCTTTTTTTAACTGTAACTTACTGTGCCTGCCTTATATTACATGCTTAATCGCAGTCGCTAATGTTATACAAGTTGATCATTAACGTGACATGGGATCTGTAACGGGCCTTTTGGCACGTCTTTCACCATGCACTGGTCTGCTATTCCCTGCCCTTCCCACTAATGCTTCTCCCACACTGACCCCTCTATCTTTAGACTATCGACTCCTATATGTAGTTTTCTCTCTACTTTCTTTACTGCTCCCACTGGTCAGCCTTTGTGCATGTTCACACTGCTACTTTTCATCTGTGAAACATGAATGGCAATTAGGAACTACTTAAACTGCTACAAACCCTGCAACACACACGCTAACCCAGGGACTGTTACAACTGGCTAAATCCCAGGTATTTGCCTTGCATTTAATGTCAAATCAATGTCGCCATTGGTAATTTAAGTAGAATTTAGAATCTCAGGTTTGGCTTTGTCACTTGGCCTTTAATTTATTTTATATCGACCCTTTTTGTGTGCTTCTTTTAGGAGTAATTGGACTCCACTGTGTACCTTTTGGGTGCGTCTCTCACCACGCGCTGTTCTGCCTACCCCTGTCTCTTTCTCCTGGTGCCTTCCTAACTCTGTCCTTTCCCTTCCTTTGTCTAGCGACCACCACTTCTTTAACTTGAACATAGATATATACTACATTTGATGTGGTACCTGCCCATACGGAACTAAATGCTCACTCATATACTTAACATTATATGTATGCTACCTTGTTTTTTTTATAAGTGCTGTTTAAGTGATTTTTACAAGTTCTGTTTAAGTGATTGACTATCTCTAGTTCATTACTAGGCTTAATATCTGCTGTTTAAGTGACTGATTACCTGTTACCCTAAGTGTATTAACTGTTACAGACTGGCACTATATCTGCTGTTTAAGTAATTGAATTTCATATTTTTTTGACTTGGACCATCTCATGCAATGTGTAAACAAATTCTGTAACTGTAATAGTGTCCCACTACTTTTATACCCCCACTACACTAATCCCACACTACTGCCCCCCCACCCACACTCATAGCTCACCCTATTCCTACCTTACACTCACTTCAGTTGTCCCCCCATATTACTCATTTACTCAGCCACTCTCATAGCCCCTATTCTCTTAGCCCCTTGCAACTCACTTGTCTTATATATTTTTATTTTTGTTTTACAGGTTATTTAATGCTACCTGTGCTTCCCTGAATCTACTCCTGGCCCAAACACTCTGGAATTCCACCTCCTGTCAAACATCTGTGGACTGTGTCCTCTCTTAGTGGACTTAAAGTACGTACTACTCACTTGGAACATATATATGCTGCCTGTAATCTCGGGGCTACCCCTATGTTGGCTGTAGCTCACCTGCTGACCGTCCCCACTCCACTACCCTATTCTCCTACTCTAACCTGCTAATCCCTCAGTCTTCCTACCCCTCACTCAGCCCTACTCCTCTCCATTGTTAAAGCATACCCACACAATCCAAATTACTCTTTCCTATAACCATTCCTCCTTCTATCTGCTCCTGTCCTCTCCACCACAGCAAGAGATCATAAGCTCCCCCTTATTCCTTGCCCAGCCTTGCCCTTCCTTAAGCTTCTATACTTGTGCTTTGCTTCTAACCCCCTGCTATCCTAATCCCTGGTCCACTACCTCTGCTATAGCTAGAACCCTACACACTCTTCTCTCCCTTTCTCCTCTTTCACTGATTGTTTTTTTACTGGGTCCTTCCTTGCCAGTGCAGCCCCGCTACGCTCGGGCTCACTTTGCTTCTCTACCCTACCCCCATTCCCACCCACCCCAGTACAGTTCCTTTATACTTAACCATCCCTCCCCTTCCTGCCATGCCATCCACTACAATTCCACTTTCTGCTTATCTCCACTCCCACATCCTTTGCTAACTTCCTCTCTCCACACCCAATCCAAACTACTTATCATGCTGCATCTACTTATATCTGCAACACTACTCACTCTACTCTCTATCTCTACCTCCTATCTCTACCACCTCACATATCCATTCCTCTGTTCTCCAACTTCTCACTCATTCTACAGCTTTCCTATGTCTTCTTCCTTCACCATCTCTCCAAACCTATTTAACACTTCTACCTCAACTCTATATAAAAGACACATACTACAAGTTCTCAAACCATCTAAAAAGACTAAACGTAAACCACCCAAATACTATCAACCTTTCACATCAATTGCTCTTCTCACTAAAGACCTACTCTCCTCCAGGGATATCCACCCCAATCCAGGCCCCTCTACACCTCCCCTCTCCCCATCCCCCCATCTACCTTATCTACCTCCTCCTCAGAATTCTCTTCCAAAAACTTACTAAACACACAACCCCTGTCTCATAACTCACCTCAATGTAAACACCTAACCTTTTATTCACTGAATATTCAAAGCCTAACTAATAAAACTACTGAGCTACACACTTGGATTGCTTACAAAACCCCTCACATCCTATCCCTATCTGAAACATGGCTCAAGCCACATATCTGTAATAGTGAAATTCTCCCTCCTGGCTACATCATCTACCGCTCTGATAGACCTTCAAAGAAAGGTGGTGGCGTAGCCATCCTCTACTCTAACACCCTCAACCTTTCACCTTACCCCACATCTATTCCCAGCTTCCATCCTGCTGAACTTCTCATTCTAAACATTCATCTGAATCCCCACAAAAAACTGGCTATAGCTTCCATCTATATTCCTCCTGGCAACAATATACCCATTCTAGAAAACATCTTATCCTGGTTCACTCTCAACATACCTTATGAAACACTCATTCTTGGCGATGTCAATATAGACTGGTCAAAACTATCTACTGACTCTCCCTTACATAGTATTCACCTTCATGGTTCCCACCAACTCATTTCTACCCCCACTCGCTTCCACAAAACCTCAGCCTCCAGCTCCATAATATACTGGATTCTTACCAACACCCCCCATCTCTACCACCAGCCCATAGCCTTATCAGACTCTCTTAGTGACCATCTCCCTACCTCCATCCTAAGATACAACTCCCACACTCTTAAACCCCACCTTTTCAAAGACTGTAGAAAACTATCTACATTTAATTCTTCAAAGTTTAACTCGATTCTACAAAACATGGACTGGTCCATCCTTAGACAACTCCCAATAAAGGATTCTGTTAACACTTTTAACAGCATTTTCCTGAATACTCTGGACTCCCTAGCCCCCTCCAGGAAGATTAGAGTGAAATCCAATCATGCTTCCTGGCTTTCAAAAGAAATTAAGTCCATCATGAAACAAAGAGACAGTGCTTGGAAAGTCTGGATCAAATCTAAACAAACACCTCTTCTTCTCAAATACAAACTACGCAATCTTGCTAGAAAACAGGCAGTAATAGACCAGAAGTCTTTCTATAGCTCAGGCCAGAACAAATATAATTCAAATTCACGTAAAGTTTGGACAACACTCAACAGCATCCTTTACCCAGGTAGACCCTCTAACCACTCACCCTACCCAAACTCCTCCTGAGGAAGCAGCTACCCTACTTAATTCACATTTTATCTCCTCCATCCAAAATCTCCTACCCTCTCAACCTACCTCTTCCACTTTACCTGACCGCACACCCACCCTCAAACACTACTTTTTCCTTTAAGCCTGTTCCCATTTCCTACATCAAATCTCTACTGCTCAAACTCAAACCCTGCTCCCCCTCTACTGACAAATTAACTCCTACCTTCCTCAAACTCGCAGCTGACTATCGCCTACCCAGTGACAATATTAATAAATAGATCTATGCAAGGATCTACTGTTCCTGCCCTTTGGAAATCTTTCTACACTATCCCTCTCCATAAAGGAGGTAACTACACTGACCCTTCAAACTATCGACCTATTGCCATTCTGTCCCCACTATCTAAGATACTAGAAAAATGTATCCACACTCAGCTTCTCCATCACCTTCTCAATCAAAACTTACTCACCCGTACTCAACATGGCTTTCGCCCCTCTCGCAGCACAACTATTGCTCTACTCTCCTTCACTCACACCACTGTAGAATCTTTGGACAGCAATAAACTTATTTCCCGTCTCTTTCTTGACCTCTCCAAAGCTTTTGATACAGTGTCTCATCCATTACTTCTATCTAAACTTGCTAACCTTCACCTTTCCACCTCCACCCTCAGCTGGTTCGCTAGCTATCTGTCTGGACACAAACAATCAGTCAAATGGCTCTCTTCCCCTTCTTTCTTGCCTATCTCTACTGGTGTTCCACAAGGTTCTATCTTGGATCCCCTCTTATTCAACATCTTCACCAATGATCTTTTCACCTCATGCTATCAGTCTTCTCTCATACAATACGCAGATGACTCCACAATCATTTCTACAGCCAACATCATCTCTGACCTACACTCCCTAACCCAAACAGCTCTACTTTCCACTGAACAATGGCTTTCAGAAAACTTACTGATCCTCAATCCCACAAAAACTAAACTCTTACTCTTTCTGCCCCACTCTCTTACTCATCATAAATCCTCCTTTGTCATTAAGTCTTGTAATAACACAGCTATCCTGACACCCACACCAAACTCCTAGGAGTCATCATCGATGATGAACTAAAATTCAATCAATACATACAGCAATGCATAAAGAAAACACATCAGAAACTAGGTCTGTTATACCGAAACAAAAAATATCTCAGTCCCGAGGCTAGACTCACCCTAGGACAAGCACTTCTCCTCCCCTCTCTCCTCTATGCCACTCCAGTTCTCACAAATATCCAAAAAACTACCCTGAACAAACTCCATCAATCCTACCACAAAATAGCCAGATTCATCAATAACTCCCTAAACAACACGCACCACTGTATTCCTTTAAAGTCTCTACAATGGCTAGAACTCCCACAACTACTACATCTCTACCAATTTCACATGCTGCACTCTATGCTCTTTAAACCATCCTACTGTCCATCTTTATCTCTCCTCGTCTCTGTGTACACCCCATCTAGACCCCTCCGCACCTCTAATCAACAACTGCTTGATATTTACCACCCAAATAAGTCAGTAGGTAAGCTACTTGACAAACACTCTGTGGCCCAAGCCTGGAACAAACTTCCCCTTGACATACGTTCAATCTCTCACACCCCACTATTTAAAAAGAAACTTAAGACACATTTACTCAATTCCAGAATCTGCCCCTGCTATGACCCTACATAGTTCTATCCTCCCCCCACATTGGAATCACTCTCAGTTGATTCTCGACACACTCTACCTCACTAGTACAGTTGCATAGTATCTTGAGAGAAAAAAAAAATTTTTTGCTGTCATTTAACTGTTGTTAGTGTTGTTTTTCTATTGTTTATTATTGTAATGCTAGTTTTATTTCTATTCTGTTTGCTGTGCTTGTCTACTACTGTAATGTTTTATTGTACTATCTGGAGCTTTTCTCCTCGGGTCTCCACTGAAAATTGGACAAAATCCCAGTTGGACTATCCCGGTTAACAAATGTCAATAAATAAAATAAATAAAACTACTGATTTTTGCATTTTAAACACACTGTTCATTTTACACATATAAACTTCTTAGATATAATATTTAAAGGAACTACTAGTAAGACTGAAACCACTTTATTTAAAAACAGGTTAAGAAAAACATGCATCTCCACAAAAGCAGTATGCACCCCCCTCACATATTCAATAATATAGTGAAGAATCAGCTTACACATGTTGCAAGACTGAATACTAGAAAAGAAGATATGAATAATAAAAACTGGATGCTATGGCTAGAGATTTTATGCAAAGAGGATATAAAGAAAAAGATGTCAACAAACAGAAGTACAAAGGAATAGTGAGAATCTAATGAGACCTATTTTTTCTGAAAAACCCATTCCTTTGAGAATCAGAATACTACACACAACAATGTAATGACAAAAATATAATACCATAGTAAGTTTTAGATGTGTTCTCACTTATGACACCAAAACACGTAAAGTACAAGAAACTATGAATAAATATTGGTTTATAATGCAATATGTTTCTACCTTTAAAAACATTACTCCAGATCAATTAACTTTTGGTTATAAGAAATCTGCTAATCTTAAAAATATTCTATGCTACAAAGAACAGGAGAAATATGTTAACAAAATAAAATCTTACAAAGTAGGCACATATAAGTGCCACAATTGCTAGTTTTGTATGTATATTTAAACCGAAAAATACTTTATTCATCCAGTTAAACAAGTACCTTTCTATCTTAAGTCTTATGGAACATGTAATACAAAAAAAAAATCATTTATATGTCTGTATGCAAGTCAAACAATTGTAAAACAAATAGAAAGCTAAAGGAATGAATTGGTGAACATGTGTCAGATATCCAAAAACAAACAAACTAATGCACTTTATAAGCACATTGAGGATACTGACATGATCCACAAATTCCATTTCCTAATACTACAAACAGTAAATGAAAGTATTAGAAGGGGAAACATTAAAAACAATACTGAAATTCTTGAGAACAAATGGAATATTTATTTTAGGGCAGGGCAACCTCCTGGTCTTAATGACAATTTTACATTAAAATTAGTTTTAAATGAATTAAATAAAATGATAAAAAAATATAAACGGGCAGCCGCGGTGGTGCAGTGGGTAGCAATGCCACCTCACAGCAAGAGGTTCTCCGGTTCGATCCTCATCCTCGGCTGGGGGTGCCTTCTGTGCAGAGTCTGCATGTCCTCCCTGTGGTTGCGTGGGTTTCCTCTGGGTGCTCCGGTTTCCTCCCACATCCCAAAGACATGCTGTAGGTGAACTGGACACTCTAAATTGGCCCTAGGTGTGAGTGTGTGCCTTCTGTGGAAGGTTGGGTGCCGGGCTGGCAACTCAACACCTTAAAACTCCACTGCCAATCATGAGCGGACAAGTGATCTGCTGTGGCGACTCCTAACTGGGAAAAGCCGAAAGAAGAAGATGATAAAAAAATATAAACATTATACATATTTTATTTCTGTATACATTAAGTTTTTATATAAATTGTTCATATGTGTATATGCTTATGTCTTTAAATGCTTAATTATAAAAGTCACATAATTTTAGTCATAAGACTTATCAGGATATTTAAAGCTGCTTCTTTTACTGTTTGACTATTTGCCTGATGAAGCCTGTACAGTAGTCTTTGGATACTAGCAAGTGTAACTTAATAAATTTGTTCTACTATCGAGTGTCTTGGTGCTGGTTTTACTTTATAATTTTACATCTACTCACGTTTATTTAATATAACCAGCTTTATCTTAGTGGCAGTACTTTCTTTTTTGTGTTTACTATGAAAAGAAACAAAAAGCTGTTCATATTTATGAACGGCCTCAGTTTTATCCAAATACCTGAGCTGTCTGTGCAAAATCCAAGGTATACAGGACCCTCTCACTAGTAAACTGAGGGGAAGAAAAAAAGAAAGGGAGTTGTATTACCTGATTCGAGGACAACTCATTAACAAGTCTGGACATAAAAGAGAGATTAGTACAAAGGGACACCCTGTTCCTGTGAAAAATCAAAAAATGAGGAATGGCCATAAAGGCTTGAAGCTCTGAAACCCTCCAAGCAGACGTAAGACCAAACAAGTATGGTGCTGCAGGGAAGCTGAAACTGCAAGCTGAAAAGCAGCTGGGGTCAAATTTTCCCAAACAAATTTAAGGTCTGGAGGAGTAATAGGCTTCTCTGGACGCCTTTAAACAACTGTTTCACATCAAAATGAGAAGCCAAAGGAGGATTCAAGGGCAGACAGGCAGAAATAGTTGACAAATGGGCCTTTACAGAAGAATAGGCCAAGCTAGACTGGTTGGTGCAACTAATATAAATAGGAGAGAACTACAACCCCCCCCCCCCCAAATGAAAAAAGGTCCTGGTTATCAGCATGGCACCAGACAGAAAATCTTTTCCAATTGGACATACAAGACTTTCTGGTTTCAGGTTTTCTTGCCTCCTCAGGAAAAAAGGTGCCTAAAAGGGATCAAAACCCTGTCATTAACAGTGTCAGTTGAAGAGTGGACAAGTGAAGATAGATGAGTGACCCCTTGTCCTGTGTGAGGAGGTCCAATCAGTGAGGTAATTTGTGATGACTGCCTTTGGCCATATGCATTAAGAGGGGGAAACAGTGGGGTCTTGGTCAAAAGGCAGTCACTAGCAACATTTCTGTGGAATCTACATGAATCTTCTGCAGGACACTTGGGAGATGAAGGGGAGGGAAGGCAAAGAAAAAAAAACCCATCCAAGAAAAAACAAAGGGAATCTGTCTTCCATGCCACATGGCATGGCCCTCTGGAACAGAAAAGAGGGAGATGCCATTTCAGAGGGAGGCAAAAAGATCTACATGAGGAAATATTCCACTGATGGACTATATCCAGAAACACATCTGTGAAGCATCCATTCGTGAGTTGGTGTTTTTGACCTGCTCAAGAAGTTTGCCACTAGATTCTGCTCTGAAGGAATATACAATGCCTGAAGAGTTAGCTGACAACTAATAGTCAGATCCCAGGCCTGAAAAGCTATCCTGCAAAGAAGGTAAGACTTTGTGGACACCTATTTGCTGACATACCACAGCGAGGGGAAGGAAAAAAGGAAGGAAGTTGTAATACCTGATTCAAGGACAACTCATTAACAAGCCCAGACATAAAAGAGGGATTAGTACAAAGGGACACCCTGTTCCTGTGAAAAATCAAAAAAGGAGGAATGGCCATATGAGCCTGAAGCTCAGAAACCCTCCAAGAAGTAAGAGCAAGCAACAAGAATGGTGTTGCAGAGAAACTGAAACTGCAAGCTGAAAAGGTATACCTTCAGTGGGCCTAGAGAGAACACGAGGTGAAAAGCCTGAAGGGCCAAAATCAAGCCTGTCACCTCTTTGATGTTGATATTGTCTGACTTATGATAGGGCAGGCTTGGGTTGAGGCAAGTTGCTGAATCCACAATTTGAACTCCAGCTTGAGACAAGGAAGGACAGGCACTCTGAAATCCAGAGGGTGGTAATGCTGAACCCAAACTGACTTGAGGCATCATTGAAGTTTCCACATATGCAGTCTGGCAAAACACAGCATGGGAATAGAAGAGGCCATGAATCCTAGGGCACAAAGAAACTCTCTGGCTGGAATGGCAGGAAGGGGAAGAAGAGACTGAAAGAAAGCTGCAGAATCCCTTGAGGACCCTCCAAGAAAATAAACTGCAGTTCCCCCTTGACATCTGGAGCAGACACTTGTAAAGCCTCAGAGGACACGCAAAAAGAAAGATCCATGCTGGCCTCCAATGGGGTCGTAGCAGAGGAATCTGAAGTAGACATTGGATGACCTACAGAACAATCACCAGATTCTAGAGAGATGTCCAGTGGAGGCCCAACAACCAAAGAATCAGGCCAAGGTTTCTTGGCCACCTTCTTGCCTAACAGAGGTACCTTGGGGTTAACTGATTCTGCCATGCTACCCTGGGATAACTGCTTAAGCTTCTGGTTCTCTAGACTGACAGCCAGGGAAGACAACTGGTTTCTAAGAGCCTTAGGCACAAACGCCTTACCAATACAACAGAAGGTTTAGTTGTGGGAAGCACCCAAATAAAAAAAGACCCTGTTTGTGATGATCCTTATGGGGAATCTGCCTCCACACTGATCTTTTCCCTTCCTAGATGACATGAACTCCGGGTAATTAAAGGAAAACAAGATCAATAATTAAAAGAAAAAAAGACCTCAGTGGGGCACTTATCTGATGGCTAAGTTTTCAGCATAGTAAAGGACGTTCAGACAGATGAATGACAATGGTGTTTGGACTGGCGGCAAAGATCTGGGTATCTTAGTCTGTATGTCACCTTTATGCCCTATGTCCTGTATGGGGAACATACCTATAAGTTAAAAATACTGTAACAGAGATATAGAAGGACATTAGACCTCTTGCCACTTAACACAATTAAACTTCTTAAAATAGTAAGACTAGTTCTCTGTCAGGCATGTTTCTGAAAAGTAAAACTATCAGGAAAGAGGGCACTGCCTTGAGTAAACAATAAAACTTGGACAAAGAGACAAACACTAGTATAAGACTTTATAACTGCATTATCTGCAACCAGTAGTATTTGTACTCTTCATAGGTTAGTTCACCTAGGCTAGTGACCTCTTTTCAAGGGAGACTCAAAATATTTATACTACTACATAAAATTTGGCCATGGCATTGGGAAATTCCCCTACTCTTTAGAGCTGCTAGATGCTGCCATAAGGCTTTTACAGCAACAAGAAAGAGGCATAAGAAAAGCAGCAAATGGAGGAGGAAAGAAAAAATATGCATATTCTGGAGGTGGAAAGTGAGACATTGGAAAAAAATTGTTAATACCGTGCTAGAGAATGTAAACAAAGATTCCTGTGTGGTGGATGATACAAATGAGCAGTGTTTAGATGTCTCCATGGAGAAGGAAATAAGCACATCTGTTAAAGATGTACAAGTTACAGAACTGGTGTCAGGAAGGCTTGCAGATGATGATCTGTTAAAAAATAATCGAACAGGTTGATCCATGTAACATTTCTGCTGATTTACGAGGGGGAGATGGCAGATAACATTTTCGGAAATGCTGAGGATGGTAATGTGGAAAAGGAACCAGGTGATGTGCAGCAGAGAATGCCGCAGTTACAGGTTATGCAGCAGAAAGTAAAAGAAGAAAGCAGCAAGAAGCTGAGAAGGTATCTGGTTTTGTGGCAGCAGACAATGCAGTAACTAAAACAAATGTATCAGTGACAGCAGGGAAAAAAGAACAGCAACAAACTAAGTAAAACTGTTTTTAAAAAGAAAAAAAGACCAATTGTGAGAATAAGAACAAAATAATTACACTGTATTAGACAGATATGTATGAGATAATGTGGTGGCTGTTCTAAGTTTTAATACTCAAGAAATGTCCTTTTTTTACACATTGGGAGACAGACATTTTGTGACTTAACGTCTGAAACTGATGTACTGATGATGACATTTCTGAACTGTGTAAAAAAAAAAAGGACATTTATTTTTGGAACAATTATTTGTTTGAGTAGTAATTTAAATGTTACTTTGTAGTTTATAATAATGAATTGGAAGAAGACAATGTTAAAGATGTATGCAGGGTCTGTGTGAAACTGTTGATAATATTGTGAAAGTCAGAGATGAAAAAAACGTATGGAATGGAAGGTGGAGGTTGGAAGCTGTTTTGAAATGTGAACAAAAAGAAAGACAAGGTGAAACATTTGCCAAGTGTTACTTTTGTGAGGGGTCATAGAGCGGCATTAAGACATGCTAGCCAGCCTAAATTATATTTCCTTTGGTGTGAACATTTCTCATTTAATTAAGAATTGTGACAAGGACATACAGTAAGAAGGTGTGTGCCTGTTGTGTTAAACGGGGGGGGGGGGGGGGGCACTTTTGGATGGATTGTCAACAGCAAACAGTAAATAATGAAAAACGAAGGAAAAAGGAAGAAAACATACACAAGGAAGGACAAGACACGGGGAGAAGGTGAACTTGGCTAAGAAGAAACTGTAGAAGAAGAAAAATATACGGAGGGGGAAAATGAAGAGACGAAGTACATGCAGGAAGAGAGGCCAAGAGAAGGGACTGATACTATTTTTTTTAAGTTGTAGCCAATGAAAAATTCTGATTGTGAGGGTCAAGGATTATTTGCACATAAAGCCAGGAAAATATTAATTGAAGTAAGAGTAAAATAAGAAAAAGAAAATGTACAAATATTTCCCTAAACATAAAAGAAGGAAAAGCAAAAATCATAAGTGCACTTTTGAACAGTATTGTTAACACTGTTAGTAGAATACGTATACTGGAATGGTGTGCTAAATATGATGTGGATGTTATTTTGGATGTAAAATTCCTGACAAGTGAAGAAAGACTGCAAACAGAAAAACTGGGGGTTGAAATATAATATGGAACTTTGGAAGTGAATATCCTGGAGTGGCTGTGTTATGTAAAAACATTGAAAACACTTGATGCAATGTTGGTAAGGATAGGAGGGTTAACTTTTGTGGATGTGAGGTAGAGAGAACATGGTTACAGTATTATAACGTTACATGCTTATATCTAGCAAGGAAATGTTGCACCAAATATTAGACTATGTGGTGGTTAACATGAACATTATAATTGCAGGGAACTTTAAGGAGAAATGTAAAATACAGACAGTTATAAAATGTGGTAAATTAGATGTGTAGAACAAAAGTCAATGGACTTGCAGAAGGGGGCTCTTGAATCTGAAATAGATTATTTTGTATTTTCAGAAGGTCTGGGGATAGCAAAAGGTGATACACTTGGGGCATGTTTTTCAGACCATCTAGCAATATGGACGAAAGTGGTGGAAGAAAAGGAGTATATTAAAACATGAAAGGGACTAAAAAGAATAAGAGAGAAATTATGGGATGAAATTGGGGAGTGTGAAGTACTGCAGTTATGGAAGGATCATATAACCATAAAGGACTTCTGTAAAAACTGCTCTGAATGGTGATGTGAGTTTAAATGAAGTGTAAAACGTGTTTTTCTTTTCAAGGGAAGGATGATGTAAGAAAGAAAAAAAAACTGAAGTATGGGAAAATGTACAGAAATGTATTAGAGAATTTACAGAATAATACAAGAGTATATTATGACATGGAAAAAGAAATACATGAAATAAATCAAGAAAAAAATAAGCCAGTACTGTTTAGGCAGATATATTATTTACAATGGAGGAGGTAGCTGCATATTTGGGTAAAATAGTAAAGGAAGAGATTAGTATAATGAGGGAAATGAAAAAATTTAAAAACAAAGGTAAAAATAACATGAGTGCAAATTATGAGTATTGCAGTACAGCATGTGGAAAATAAGACAGAATGGAAAACAAAATCCAAAAAACTATTGAAGAATTTCAAAAAGAAATTACTATTAGTGAACTGGATGAAGTACTTAGGAAAGTAATGTTGATTCAGTATCAAGCCCAGATAGTATTGGAATGTACAAGATAATAACGGATTGCCAGATTATTTTGTAAATGTACCGAATGAATGGTTGAAAGAAGGGTTTGTTTATGAAGAGCTATGTAGTGCAATATTACAACTTATATGGAAAAAGGATGAGAAAAATGAAAAATTGAATAATACAGATGATATTTTTATGAGACTAATGAAGACAAAAATGGAAGGACGGATGAGGGATACTGTGGAAGAATTATATATGGTATACAAGGGAAGGAAAGTCAAGAATTGTTATTGTGAGAGAAATTGCGGATGATATTACAAATAAAAGACAGGATGTGAAAGTTATGGTAGGTGATATTATTAATGCATTTGATACAGAAGGAAATTATGCTTTGTGGGATTTTATGGAAAAGCATGGAAGAGGTAATCGAATTAGGAGAGTATCTCTGCATATCAATATAACAGAGTGAGAGTGTTACTGAACAAATGTCTGATTAAAGAAATACACAAAGTGTGGTCTAAGCAAGGATGTCCCATGAGTGGATTATTATTTGCATTAGTAATCAATGCAATAATGAGTGAAGTAACTTATAAAATGAAAGATGATAGATATGCAATGGAAAAAAGTGTTGATTCGGTAGGTCTGACAAATGCAGATTATATAGTTGTAGTTGCTAAGAACAAAATATGAATGAGGGAAGGCTTGGTTTGTCTGAATGGATGTTTAAAGGTTATGGGAATGACCATGAATAAACATAAAAGTAAGGGTTTGAGTGATGTGGTAAAAATTGGGGGGGGGGGGGGCATATTTCTCGATGAATGAAGTGTCTTTACTAGGTCTACAATTTGGGAAAAATGTTACTGTTACAATACATGGCAGGGTTTGATAAAATAAATGAAATAAGTATGTCTTCTGTGGATGATGTACAGATTAACATTCAGGAAAAATTTTACCTAGTGAATTCTATATTAATGGGAAAAATAGCATACATGTCAAATATTTATATGATCCCAGAAAAATATGAAAAGGATATTGTGTAACTGGCATTTTTTTCATATGGGGGTTAAAGTTAAACCCATTAAAAAAGGTGCGTTATATATGAGTGAAGATGAAGGGGAATTGGGGTTACTAAATCCAGCTCTTTATTATGCTTCCTTAAACTTGTGTAGAGTATTAAAATGGGTAAAGGCAGAGAATGAAAATTTAATAGTGAGACAGAAAGTTCTGGGAGATAAGAAAAAGAGAAAAGGAACATGTAAAAGAATAAATTAAAAATTATCAAGAAAAATACTAACATGGGAAATAAAAACTAATGATACGAAGAAAGATATGGTATAAATAATGTGACAAAACATTACTATGTAAATCCATGGAAACATTTACTAGAAGAAGTGATTAAGTCAATGAAAGAAAAAGTGATGTATCAATGTAGTACAGCATCAGGATTTCCTATGAAGACTGGTAATAAGTTACCAGTAAAGGGGAATAAGCCATATAAAAAGAAAGTTGAAAGAGTGTGTGCATTTTGTGAGGAGAAACAGACAACAGAGCATATTTTTCTGAAATGTACTGACATGTAAAAGGGAGGTAAAACTGGAAAATGTGTGTGAAGACTTTTTTAAATATCAATGGCATAAACAATATAGATATGAATATAAACAATATAGATATGAATATAATTATATACGGATATTAAAAGAACAAGAAGGATATGTGAGAAAGGTAGATAACTTAGCTCATGTAATATGTGTTATTAGGAATAAAATATTGAATAAAATTTTCTTTAGTGGAAACTGGATTTTGACAAGTATATTATGAAAAATTAGATTATGGTTGTGGAAGAAGGAGTGGGGGTCAGTTATGGAAGAATAACAATGAGGATGTTACAGGAAAAATTCTCAATAGTAAAAAAAATGTTTTTTATATTGTATTAAATAAAGGACCCCTACTCTTTGCAGTAGATGACATGGGATATTTTACATCCACCTGAAATGATACCAACTCAGGCAGATGGGACCTTAGTTTAACATCTCATATGAAGGACAACACACACACACTAAGGAGTGCAGCAACCCTCTTATGTTGCACCGAAGTGTCAACAATCCATCTGCCTGGTATAGGAATAGAATCCACAGCCTTATGCATCAAAGGATTGTGTGCTATTTGTTGCGCCATTGGCATTGCATCAAAAAATGAGAATAGCAGCTGTCATTTCAGTCATTACATTACCAAAGAATCTAGTACTAGGCAGCCACTACCCACGGAAGTTAAAAGTGTAAACAAGCTGTAAAAGTTTACCTTGGGCATAGCATAAATGTTACATAAAAAACACAGATTAACCATAGCCAAATAGATCTTTAGAGAATTGTGAAATCTAAAAAGTTCACAAAGACATACAGTTAACCCTCTTCATGAAAAGGATGCAGCAGAACTGTACAGCACTGTAATTATAATGCCTCATGGGTCAGCATCTGGGGGTTTAGGTGCTATATTCATTCTTTCTACCCTAACCACTCGGGGTAAGTCAGTTGAATTTTTCAATTCACAGGTACCATGTAAATGACTTAAACTTTTCTTTAGCATCTAGAACAGCCTGAAAAATCATCATCATCATCATCCCCTTTTTCCCATTTACATGGGGTCGGGGTATCGTATTAACTGTCGCCAACTCTCTCGATTCAGTGCCTCTCTCCTGCCTTCTTCAACACTCATGCCTGACTGTCACAGATCTTCTTTCACCACAATTCATCCACCTCTTTGCTGGACGCCCATGCTTCCTCTTACCTTCTTCCTGTCTGTCCCAAATCTCCCTCACCAGATTGTCTTCTACTTTCCTATACATGTGCCCATACCATCGTAATCTGTTTTCTTTGATCTTTTCTGCAATCGGAGCTACTTTGGCTTCTGCTCTTATGTCCTCAATTCTTCGCCTGTCCCGCAGTGTGCATCCTACCACCTTTCTCAGGTACTTCATTTCCATCACCTCTAGCTTCTTCAACTGTTCTGCCTTTACTGCCCAGGTTTCTGTACCATACAGTAGTACTGGTCGCACCACTGTCTTGTACACCTTACTTTTCAGCTTCTTTGGCATTCTTCTGTCATATACTACACCTGATACTCGATGCCAGTTGGCTGCAGCCCCTCTGATTCTAGCTTTGACCTCTTCATTCAGACTACCCTTCTCCTCAACCACCCCTCCCAGATACCTGAAGCTGTTAACCTGTTCCACTATCTTCCCATCTATCTCTATTCTCAGCTTCTTCTGATTTCTCCAATCTGCTGCCATTACCACTGTCTTATCTGTGCTTAGTTTCATCCCATATGCCTTCAGATTTGAATTCCATTCTCCTATCCTTTGCTGAAGTTCTAGATCAGAGTCTGCCTGTACTGCCACATCGTCTGCATACAGCAGCTTTGTTGCTCTGACCCCTCCAACCTGTTTGCTGATGTAGTCCATTACCAGTATGAACAGCAGTGGGCTCAGAGCTGAACCCTGGTGTACACCCACTCCCACTGGGAACCCCTCAGTGAGGCCAAACACTGTTCGTACTTGAGTCACTGGGTCCTTGTACATAGCCTGTACTAATTCTACCAATGTTTCTGGGACTTCAAACCACCGCAGTACTGCCCAGATCAGCTTTCTTGGGACCTTGTCATACGCTTTCTCCAAGTCTAGGAAAGCCCAGTTTGACTCTCTCCTCTTCTCTAGTTTCTTCTCAAATATCTGTCTCAATGCAAACATCAGGTCAATTGTGCTGCATCCTGATCTGAATCCGAACTGTTCATCTCCCATCTTACATTCTACTATTCTGCGTATCCGTTTATCAATCACCCTCTCCAGAACTTTCATGCAATGTGGTAGGAGTTTGATGCCTCTGTACTGTCCACAGTTGTGGATGTCCCCTTTGTTCTTGTACACTGACATGAGTATGCTTATTCTCCAGTCATCTGGAATACGCCTTTCTCTCCACACTGCAATTAGTACCCTCAGGAGCCATTTCTCCCCTAGCTCACCCAGCATCTTTATCATATCTGCTGTGACCTCATCTGAGCCTGCCGCTTTCCCTGACTTCATTTTCCTTAGTGCTGCTCTTACTTCTTCTAAGCTGGGCTCCTCTTCTACTCTCATTATAGGTTGTGATAGTGAGGAAAAGAGTGCATTCAGACAGCAGTTGCAGGACCTACTAGATAAAGCAGGACAACATGAATTGGTGTTGATAATGGGTGACTTAAATGCACATATCGGGACAGACAGAACAGGATATGAGAACTGCCTGGGTCCACATGGGTGGAGCAATAGGAATAAAGAAGGAGAAGCCATTCTAGACTTCTGTCTGGCAAATGGCTTGATAGTAGCCAACACATGGTTCAGAAAGAGAGACAGTCACAAAATCACATACAAGAGTAGCCAACATGCAACTCAGGTAGACTTCCTCCTAGTAAGGAAAAGGCACTGGGGTAGAATCCATGATTGCAAAGTCATCCCCAGTGAAACAGTCATTTCACAGCATAAACCAGTAGTTGCCACAATCAGCTGCAAGCAGTGGTCAGAGAAGGCTCTAAGGTCAACAGAGACCAGGCTGAAGACCTGAAAGTTGACTGGAGAGAAAGTACAGCAGTTCAAGAAATTACTCAGGGCTCTAGCACCCCAAGAAGAGGAGGAAATAGGTGGAGTTGAAGAAGAGTGGCAGCCTAAAACAGCATGTGTTAGGACTACAGAAAAGATATGTGGCCAAGCCAGGTATGGAAATAAGGTACATAAGGAAAGCTGGTGGTGGAATGCAGAAGTGCAGGAAGTAATCAAAAGAAAGAAGAAGTGCAGGAAGAAGTGGGAGAATGAAAAGACTGACCAAGCTAGGAAGGACTACTGGTTGGCTAACAAAAACTAAGAAAAAAGTTGCAATAGCAAAGAATAGGGCATCAGAGGCACTCTCAGCTTCTGGAAAGTGACTCAGTAAGGGGCACAAAGAAACTATACCAGGTTGCAAGGCAAAGACAGAAAGATAAAGACGATAGTCAGACACCCTTCATAAGGGATTCCAGCAACAACCTGCTTACCAGCCCACAGGACATCAAAGGCAGATGGAAGGAGTATTTCCAGCAGCTTCTGAATGAAGAAACCCCCACAGAAGCGGTAACAGCCTGAAAAATATCCTCCACATTTAGTCATTTTCTATACAATAATATTGGAAGATGCTCATGGGAGGAATACAGGGCACGGTGCAGTCTGTTCACCACATAAGATGAAAGATCCTTGGAAGGATTAGTTACAAGTTTAAAAATTTTGAACGGCTTCAACCAATTAATAATTTTGATGTCTTCTCCCAAACATGCAATGATAATAACGTCTCTCCTGGATCTTCCTTCCAGATTGACAACAGCCTCTATAAAAATAGTAGAATTTTTTTGCCAATGGCTAAGTCTGGGGAACATTTTATTATGACAATCTTCAAAATATTTTTTTCATATTGAGATATGGAGGATTCCAGGCTCTGTAATAAATGTTTAATGTCAGCAATGCCAGACTGCAAATTATATATAAAGGTACAGAACGGCTACAATCAGTACAGCAAGTTAAGATGAGGCTACTAAGGAACCCCTGTATTTAGGATGCAATAACAACTTTATTTATGTAGTGTTCTGTATTACTACAGAAATCTCATTTATTTATATTATAAATGTTTGAAAGATTAACAGTCTTGTAAACTTCATTGTTCTGTAACACCTGCTCTATGTCAGCTCTACCTTACAAATTACAATGTAATTTCTTACTTCTCTGTCTGTTACTTGTACTCTCAAGCTGTGCTGGAAATGTGTCCAGTATGGGTTAGTCCACAACTGTGGTTAACATACTTAAACAAAGTTCCCTTTCCATGTGTAAACATATCAGATGACCCTTTCGAGGATGATATGAAAAAAATGTTCCTTTTTTTAATAGGGAGAGAAGGGGGGGGTGGAGGAGAATCAAGTTGCTTGATCTTTCGTACTTCCTTGATAGTACCTCTCTTACTTTTAGCCATTGTCTAAACTGTCACTAGAACTGTTATTTCAATACTAAAGTAACATTCCAAAAGTGAAACAGCACATAGCCACAACATACTGCCTTTTAAATATTATTACTTTAAACACCTTTATTAAATCATCAAATTTAATTAGTAACACAATCACCTACAGCCATATCGTTACACAGTTGAGTGGCTAGCCCTGTCATGGGGCGCAGTCTGTGATCTGTTTTCTGCTATCTTGAGGGTACTGCACACCACAGTAGATGCCCAAAGCGGTTGGTCTATACAACTCTTTCCCCTATAGGGCACTATGTACAGTCTGTGCTGCTGCCAACAGCTCCATTCTTGGTGAGTTTTGAGATGGAAAACCTCAGTATGTTTTTCAGAGGTGGGAAGAGCCCCAAAAAGGCGCACGGAAAAAGTACAGTTGTGTACACTTACCATAAATGTAGATGTTCGAGTGTATTCACTGTTGCAGTCATTACATTTGGGTTATCTGCTTGCAGTAGCCCTCAGTCGGCCTGATTAACAAAGTCTTGGGTCCTGCATCATTGCCGTCCCTTCTTCCATGATGTCAGGTAGTCGGGGGTATAAAACATGCAGCAGACGCCATTACATCAGTTTTTCTTGCCCCAGATGTCAGTTGCCCCCCTAATGGGAAGCAAGTAAATCTATAAATACAAGGATATACCTCCAACAAAAAAGCAACTACACCAAAAAGCTTTTAGAGCACAGTAAGTGAGAGTAGAGGTATAGCCAAAAGAAGAAAGGGGGCTGCAGGGAAGGTAACCAGGACTGCAACAGTGAATACACTCGAACATCTACATTTATGGTAAGTGTACACAACTGTACTATGTTCTTCGTGTTTCACTGTTGTAGTCATTACATTTGGGTAGATTCCCAAAGCTAAGGTTGGGAGGAGAAATTTAAATAGAATTAGGACCAGCTATAAGGCCCTGCAAGACTGCAGTGGCAAAACCAGCTCTGGATTTAGAGAAAATTGGCAAATAATGCTTGGTGAAAGTATGTACAAAACTCCAGGTAGCAGCTTCTAGGATGACCCTAGTAGGGACGCCCCTGAGAAAGGCTGTAGAGGTAGATGCAGTCCTGGCTGAATGGGGTCTGATGTCCTGTGGGATAGGTTTTCCATGGTGCTTACAGCAGAAATTAATGCAGTGCCCTATCCATTTTGAAATGGTTTGTTTTGAAATAGCTTTCCCCTCTGTCCCTGCAGCAAATGCCACCAGCAGTTGTTCAGATTTCCTTTGAGGTTTAGTCCTGTCCAAGTAGAATCCAAGTTGTCTGTGCACATCTAAAGAGTGCAGTATCAGTTTCCCTTTGTTCTCTGGGTTAGGAAAGAAGGTGGGCAAATGAATGGACTGATTAAGAGCCACACTGGATACCACCTTGGGCATGAAGGAGGGACTGGTTCTGAGGGGCACCCCGTCCGCATGAAAGATGATGAAAGGTTCCACTGCCATAAGGGCCTATAATTCAGATACCCTTTTTGCAGAAGTGATTGCTAAAAGGAAAGCTGTTTTCCACGAAAGAATTTTTAAAGCTGCAGCAGCAGCTGGCTTGAAAGAAGGAAAGAGTGAGTTTCTCCAAGACAGTTAAGATCCCAGGCTGGAGTTGGAGCTCTCCTGGGTGACCTTAAATTTTTGGCCCCCTCTGAGGAACTGCTTGAGCAGTGGGTGAGAGAAGAGAGGAGGCTCTGTGCTACAATGAGCTGAAATGGCTGAGGCATGAATGTTGATGGAGGAAAAGGACAAGCCCTTATGAAGCATCTCAGTCAAGTATTATAGAATCTGAGGTAAACTGGGCACTGCTGCGTTTATTCCTTGAGACTGGTTCCAGGCACAAAATCGTTTCCATTTTGCAGCATAAGATTTTCTAGTACTAGGCCTCCTTGCCTCTAACATGATATCCATCACTGACTGACTGACAGGGATGGTAAAGGAGAGATTAGGTAATTAGCCAGGCTGCTAGGTTCAGAGTTTGCAGCTGAGGGTGCAGAATCTGGTTCTCCTGTTGAGACAACAGGGAAGGAGTCTGAGGCAGGTGGCATGGAGCCAAGCTTGACACACTGCGCAAGAGTGGGTACCAGTGTTGGCGAGGCCAGTCTACTGCAATTAAAATCATCTTTGGCTTGTCCTGTTTGATCTTCAGAAGTACCTTGGAGAGCAGAGGCAGAGGAGGAAAGGCATAAACTGATAAGTTTTTTTCAGCTGAAGGATAGAGCATCCACTTTCCAAGCTATGGGGAATCCTTGTGCAAAATTTGTCCAGTTGATGGTTCTGGGAGGAGGCAAACAGGTCTATATCTGGGCTCCTCCATTTGCTTGCCAACATATTGAAAATCCTTGGTTCCAGTTTCCACTCGTGTGGATCCAGGAGGTTTCTGCTTAGTCCATCTGCCAATGTATTTAGTTTTCCTGGCAGGAATTGAGCTTGTAGATTCACTTGGTAGCTCAAGGCTGTGTTCCACAATGCCATGGCTAGTCTGCAGACGGGGTAAGAATGTGTACCCCCTGCTTGTTTATGTACCACATGACAGTGGTGTTGTCCGTCTTTACCATTAATTGTCCTGGAAGAATGTGGTCTTTGAAGGCTGTCAGAGCATACTGTACAGCTAACATTTCCTTTTGATTTATGTGCAGGTGCATTTGACTTCTGTTCCATTTGTCCTGAATGCACTTCCCTGCCAGGTGAGGCCCCCATGCATAGTCTGATGCATCTGTTAAGAATTGGGCGGCAGGGGGTAATGTGAATGGTAGTCCCCTGTTTTGGTGGCAGACCTCTGCCCACCAAAGGAACTCTGGACGTAGGCAAGGTATGATAGGAATCCTTGCTTCTAGATCTTGTGAATGTTGACACCATAGGCTTTTGAGATACCATTGTAGTTTCCTCACATGCAGCCTTGCATGTGGAACTAGAAGAATGCAGGAGGCCATGAACCCCAAGGCTTGCAGTATTTGCCTTGCAGATATCTGGGTTTCTGTGGCCACTTGTTTGAAGTAGGATGTCAAATGAATCCATTTCTCTGGCGTGAGGAAAGCCATCTGGGAAGTTGTATTCAAGCTTGCTCCCAGGAATATAATTTGTTGACAGGGTACCAGGTGTGATTTCTTTTCATTTATGGTGAACCCCAGACAAGTCAGTACCCTTTGAACAAAGGCCAGATGATTCAAAAGAATGTCCCGGCTTTCTGCCTGAATTAGACAATCATCCAGGTATGGGTATACTTGAATACTTCTTTGCCTGCAAAATGCAATGACTGGAGCTAGGCACTTTGTGAATACCCTGGGCACAGTAGATAAGCCAAAGGGCAGTGCAGAGAACTGATAGTGCATGTAGCCTGCTTTGAAGCGTAGGTATCTTCTGCAAGACTCCCTGATAGGGATGTGCAGGTATGCTTCTTTTAAGTCTAGTGTTGCCAACCATGCATCTTTGCCTAGCACAGGAAGCAGCTGGTGAAGAGTCAGCATTTAGAATTTTGGAATCATCAGAAAGGAGTTTAGCGTAGAAAGGTGCAGGATAGGACACCATGTATTGCCTTTTCTGGGTACCAGGGAAAAGTCTCTAATAGAAACCTTGTCCCTTTTCCTCTTCTGGTACCAACTGAATAGCCCCCATGTTTAAGAGAGAGAGTACTTGATTTTGGGCCTCTGCCAACTGATTTGGGGGTAGATCTGGCCACCTGCTTAGTGTTGGTAATGTGTGGAAGTGAAATCTGTATCCTTGGGACACTATATTTAAAACCCATTTGTCCTGGGTAATGAGTTCCCAGTTTACGGCCTGCAGACCAATCTTTCCGCCTAAAGGAGCATTCAGTTGGGAAGTGCTTGGAAGTTTTAAAAGCAAGTCATTGAGACAGTTTTCCATGGGGGGGGGTCGTCTTACTACTCCCAGATTTGGGTGCAGAAACCCCCCACTGCTTAGTTTAGTGTCTCCCTTGGGACTGAAACCTGGGGTTTCGGCTGTCTGGGGTTTGGCTTAAGAAGACCTGGAAGGGGCTGGAAAGGACCAATTTTTAGAGGGCCAGTGCCTACTAAATCTAGGAGGCTGAACTTGTAAGAAATCTTTAACATTTTGCATAGATTTAGCTTTATCTTCCATCTTTTTAAGAACATCCTCAGCCTTGTTGCCAAACAGGCAGTCCTGATTTAAGGGAGCAACCAACAATTTATCTTTAACATGATCAGGCAAAGATTGCTCCTTAAGCCATGCATACCTTCTGAGCACAGACCCAGTAACAGCAGTCTTGCAAGAGGCCTCTAATGAATCAAATCCACATTGCAAAGTATGTTTTCCAACCTGTTCAGCAGAATGCATTAAATCCTGCAATTCTTTATTTTCAGCAGTCAGGAATCTACATCATTTTCTGTTTAAGAAATCCAATAACATGTTGTTGATACTTTAGCATATGAAACTGGCAGTTTAAAGCCCTAATGGCCAAGATTGCAGAAGTGTAAACCTTCTTACCCCATCTATCCAGTGCCCTGAAGTCTCTATCAGAGGAGGTAGGAATTTTAGCAGTAAAAGCCTTAATGCCCTTGGGTCCCTGTGAAATAGTCTCTAGATCTGCAATAGGATTATTAAAAAGGAACTTGTGTGAATCAGGAACCCTGTAATACCCATCAGGTTTTCTGGGAGCAGGAGGCAAAGAATCAGGGGCCAAACTAGATTCTGAAAAGGCATCATCAACAATGTCTAGTACAGGAGGTATAGCTAAAGGCCTATGCTGAGGCAGGAGTAAGAAATCCCTAAGCCTCTTTTTTGAATCAGAAAAATCCTGGCTTTCCCAGTGGAAATGCTCCCTTAGAGTATGTAAGGTCTCACCAAAAGAAAAATCCTCTGGAGGGGAAGCAGAGGGAATAAAGTCCTCTGCATGAGAATCCTCATAAGTAGATAAGGACAAATCCAGATCATCAGAAGAATCAGAAAAATCAGAATCCTGGTCAGAAGATTCATACACAACTTCAGTCCTAGGTCTCTTAGAAGGTGGAGGTTGGCTTCCCCTGATTACATTTATAAGATCTTCAACCATTCTTATCATTTGTTTTTTAGGCATAGAGGCCTGAGCATGCGGCCTGGGCATCGGTTTCTTAGGCATGGTTCAAGATTTTGGCCTAAAATGAAGGAGGCGTTGGTTTAATATGCAAGTCCGTAGGCCTGAATACACCCTCAGAAGCCGGTGCCTGCACAGCGGCTCCAGACCCATCCAAGGTAGAGACATCCGCAGATTCCACAGCTGAAGCATCTCGCAGTATACTGGATTCTGAATGGGTCTTAGTAGAGGCCTGAGAGTCAGAAGTAGCGGGTATCAGGGGTTGCGAAAGATCCTCACTGAGTATAGGCGAACTGGCGACAGGCTTAGGAGACGCGTCGTCGGCAGCTTTGGACCTTGGCGGCCTGTCTCTGTCTTTATCTTTGCATTTTTTTCGGAATCCCGGTAGTCGGATGGCTAACCGACGACATTTCTGGATAATTAAACAGAGAACCGAAATATTTAGAGGCGAAAATATACAGAAGATGGATATTGCGCTGATTAAATAAAGCACAAAACCAACAGCAAGGTACGTCGTGGTCAGAGCCTAGGCAAGGAATACAGTACGAATGAAAATCTTTGTGAGGTATTTGCTTTCCACAAGTAATGCAATTATTAACTTTTACTGACATTGGAAAGGAGCAAGAAAAAGTTTCCCCAACGGGGTACTTAGCTTTAGCTGAAGACTTCGGTTCTGAAACTCGAAAACGAAAATTTCAGGAGTCGCCCGACCGGCACTTGCGAACTGCTTCTGCTTCGGGCACCGCACGGCAAGAAAGACTGGGGTAATGGCGTCGGCTGCATGTTTTATACCCCTGATGACCTGACGTCATGGAAGAAGGGACAGCAACCGATGCAGGACCCAAGACTTTGTTAATCAGGCTGACTGAGGGCTACTGCAGGCAGATAACCCAAATGTAATGACTACAACAGTGAAACACGAAGAACATCATGCAAACTCCAAACAGGCATTGGTCAGAGGTCAGGATCGAACGTTGTACCTTGTGAGAGAGGTTCCCAGTGGGAGTGGGTGTACACCAGGGTTCAGCGCTGAGCCCACTGTTGTTGATACTGGTAATGGACTGCATTAGCAAACAGGTTGGAGGGAACAGATTAACAAGTTAATGTATGCAGATGATGTGGCATTACAGGCAGACTCTGAGCAAGAACTTCAGCAAAGGACAGGGGAATGGAATGCAAAACTGAAGGTACATGGGATGAAACTAAGCACAGATAGTACAGTGGTAAAGGCAGCAAACTGGGGTAATCAGAAGATGCTGAAAATTGAGGTAGAAAGGAAGACAGTGGAACAGGTAAATAGATTCAATTATCTAGGAGGGGTGATTTAGGAAAAACAAAGTCTAAATGAAGAAGTCAAAGCTAGAAAGAGAGGCGCTGCAGCCAACTGGTACAGAGTCTCAGGTGTAGTCTATAACAGAAGAGTGCCAAAGGAGCTGAAAAGTAAGGTGTACAAGTCAGTGGTGAGACCAGTACTACTTTATGGCACTGGAACCTTGGCAGTAAAGACAGAGCACATGAAGAATCTAGAGGTGATAGAAATGAAGTGCCTGAGAAGGGTAGTAGGATGCACACTGTGGGACAGATGAAGAAATGAGGACATAAGAGCAGAAGTTAAAGTAGCTCCAACTGCAGAAAAGGTCGAAGAGAACAGATTACACTGGATTGGACACACATGCAGAAAAGCAGAAGACAATCTGGTGAAGATGATTTGGAATAGACAGGAAGAAGGTAAGAGGAAATGAAGATGTTCAGCAAAGAGATGGATAGATTCTCTGAAAGATCTGTGACCGTCAGGCAAGAATGTTGAAGAAGGCAGGAGTGTGGCACTGAATTGAGAGAGAAATGGCGAGAGTTAACATGATACCCCGACCCTATGTAGAAAATGGAAAGAAGGGGGCTGTTGATGATAAACATACATACAAGCAATACCCACCATCACCCCAATATAACAAACTGCTTAATTCCTTCCTTCCCTTTAATATCACTTTTCTTCCACCTGAACATTGCTCTGCATGTACTCTGCCCACAAATTCCATATTTTTTCAATTTTTTTTTGCTTATTTCCTTTTTTAAAGATCCCACATGCAGTTCTTTTATCACATTTACAGTATCGAATACTTCAGTTACAGCTGGTTAAGATTTTGATTTCCATTTTATAACAACTCATTTTTTTGGCATCTAATAGCATTAAACTTATTAAGGCCTCACAATGTCTACACAATTCAGATCCTATATCTCATCTCAGAAGAATCATTTCCTTAGTTACAACCATTTGTTCTCCCAACACTTCTGACATGGTACACTGTAGGGAATTTATAAAATCTCCCAACTCATTACACACACAAAAACATGCTCCCAATTACCTCTCTCTCTTATCCATCACACCTCCAGCATTTGCTGTCTACCAGAGGAAAAAAACAAATCTGGCCTACTGGGGAATAAAAATTATCTATCTGGCCTGCTGGGGAATAAAAATTATTTATGCAAACAAATCTAAGTAAAAATCCTAAACCTGGATTTTGCTGCATACGTGTGAACCTTAGACAGGCCCTTATTGTACTTGTGTAAACAGGCTACCCATTTTCTTTTCCTGATATTTTCTAACCTACTCTGATTCATTTTTATACTTATCATGCAATATATGTTATGCTTCTTACTAATCATCACTCTTTCAACAACTTCTCCTCTAGACTCAACTAAAAACTCTACCAGAGCGGATCTTTTTGCTTATACTCTGTTATCAATCCCTGGTAGAGAAGGCCATCTCTAACCTGGAATTCAAACTTCTGCTTAGCCTCATACCACTCTATTACACTTCCCTTCTTAGCTATTTGCTCCCAACATCTTGGTTCCTTTGTTAATTTTCTCCAGTGAATTCCAACCCCTTGTGCATTTTCTATACCTTAATTCATAGTCATTAATAAAATCTCCTTTCTCCAGTCCTGTGTTTTGCCTTAGTTCTAGAATATGTTTTGCTATTTTATGAATATAATATTCTGTATGGTTGTTATTCTTTTCAAGGGCTTGTAATCAAAATTCTATTCCCTTTTTACTTCTAGAACCCCCAAACACCTGTTTAACTATCATCCCTTTCCCCTTTTATTTAAAACCTTCTGCCTCAGTTAAGTTTACGAGCCTTAACTATGGAGATCTAAAAGTAACCATTCAAATCGGGTAATCCTAAACCACATTCCTTTATGGAAAGGATCGATTTACTCCACTTAACTTTTGCCCTCTCTCCCCCTCCCAAATAAATTAATTGAACTCTATGAATTATCTTCTGACATTTCTACTTGATAAAAAAAAGCATCTGTCCTGTATACAATACTAAGAGGAATAAATACATTTTCGCTGCTTATATTTTACTATCATAATCCATAATCAGGAGTTTCCAGTTTCTCAATTTGCGTAATATCTTTTTAGTGTCTTCCCACATATCTGTAGCTCCCACAACACTTAAATATTTAATCTAATCATGTCTCCATAAGTATGAGTAATGCTGAACCAAGTAATGCATGGATACACAGTTACACAGTTTACCGCTACAGCCTTTTTTATGTAGTTACTTCTTCTAATCTCTCTCTGAAGCAATGCCACATTTTCCCACACATTTTGCTTCATTAAAAATACTCGTAAAAACTTCCCAACCCTCTTTACTTTGCAGCAAACACATGGAACTATGTATAATTTCCAAAAATGAATTTTGCCCCTCCTTCTAAGCAGAGTTGCTACCCATCAACAGCTGCACCCACAGGCACTACCTATTCTAAAATTAGGGTTAGCCATGCTACCTCACATTGTGTTCCCACATAGACTGCAACCTGTGCTTATCTTAACTCTACCCCCACAGATGTGAAAAACAACCTGCATGCTTTCCATAAGCTTTAACTTTTAACTTTAAGAGTACTGCCTACCTTAATTAAATACAATAATTTGTGCAGTTGTATTTATTACATTAAAGTACTAATGTTGCTGAGGAGGCAACTTCTTGTGTAATGATTAATTTCACAGTTTCAAACTCTTTTTTTACTCAGCTACTTGCCCATTTCACTTTAAGAGCTAACTATATACTATTGTGAACTTTTCACTTGGAATACACTATTCAGACCTCATATAAATTACTTCTTGCACCCGTTTGCTTTCTGTTTTAAAACAATGGAAATTAAACAACTACCAATTTTGCAAATGCAAGAAAAAAATACCATTTCATATTTTTCATCATTTTCTCACATTTTTCTACAGTACTTGTTTAAAAATCCTTTTATAGGTATTAAGGGTATTAGTCTAGACACCCACCTCTATATAAAGGAGAGGAAATTATCTTCTGTTAAGCTTTCATCCAATGGACAGCAAAAAATTTTCTCCGGAAAAAATATATCAAAATATTTACATGAGATGGGATAAAGGCATCTGAATAGGTAAGCCCAGAGTCAGACTGCGTTCATAATTTATCATTGCTCATTTGCATTACTAGCAGAATGGCTTTGGCATGTGTTTACATTGCACAACTGCAGTGCCCTCCATGGTAGCCCAAGGACCACTTACCTTAACTATTGATGGCAAACACTTCAAATGACAGGGGAGCTTCTACCACTTTTTTACATGTTGATGCACATTTTCACTTGCGGCAGGGACCAGATGCACTGGATTTTATTATTTCCCAAAAAATAATTTCAAAATCTAGTTCTGATGAACCTGATGGCAAAAACTGTATAACAGTTGACATCTGAAAGGGTTGTTTTAAACTGGAGTGGATTTGCAGATGAGAGAGAGAGAGAGAGTCAGTAAGAAAATAACTCTAAAGAATGTGGAGTCTGACTAAATTTTCCCCAAGTGAAGCCTGTCATTTGGAACCATCATAAGAGCTGAAGTTATAAATCTCATAATTCTAAAAAACGTCTTACACAGAAAAGCTGGTTGGATGATGGACCACTGAAAGAATCACAAATAAACATATATTCAGGTCATCAGATGATATGTGAATAACAGACATTGCAATGACTGCTGGAATTTTCTCCCACTCCTGTGCTAGTGGATATGGATGTGCCTCCTGCTGGCACATGCCATGGTGTCACATATCAGGCCAACGGAGACCTTCCCTCACTCCTGTGTTGCTCTTTCTGTCCCCCACCCAATGTGAGAACATAACATTAACACAACAAACACAGAGTTCTATAACGTAATTGTCTACTCAACCTCCTACAATTTTGTTGTCTTCTAGCTTCTATCCTTTGGTGGCAGCAAAGGCTTTCTATTTGCATTCTGCTAACATTTACCTTCTGTTCCTTGGCTTCTAGTGATAGCAAAGGCTAGTATTTTTCTTCATACTAACTCCTGAAATCCAATCCTCTCTATTTCTGACTTTTACCAGCAGCATCCCATTCTATTAACTCCTAGCTTCTGTTCTTAATCTAGCCTTTGGTAGTAGTAAAGGCCAGTGTTTCCCTACATATTAACCTTTGACATCTAACTTTCTCTGTTACCTTCACCAAGGTTGTTTGAGCGGAAGGCACACAATGAGAAGTATAAGGCACACACTGCCTCCCCAGTAACACATCACCTCATGTTCCACCCTACCTCTAGTCTGATCTGGTGTGCATACTGCCACATTCCCTGGTAAACACCAAAATATAGGCTACACTACTTCCCTGGCATATAAACTTCATCTCTTCCCTTTGAAAGAAGTGAGCATAGCCCATTCATTCCGCCTCCTCAACTTGTCAGCTTCTCAACTACTGCAGCTGATAATTCAGCCCCACTTCCTGGTTCAATAATCGGGGCTTTTTCCTTCTAAATCACAAGGCAGACATAGCACCAAGGGCACTGGTGTCAAAATTAGATTCAACAATATGGCCTCAAACTCAGAAGATCTGAATGGTACCTGAAGCTGACAATATCAGTAGAAAGGCAGAGTTAACCCAAAAAGCATCAAACCATCAAAGAGGACAGCCAGGATCTGGACATCAGTGTTACTATATGTGTTAACTCTGGCAATCATACATTACTGGCTGGTCTTTAAGGTATCAGCACCAAGGCAGGGGCTGATGAAGCATCTAAAAAATCTTATCTCTGCCTCTTCTCTGGAACTGAAGTACTCTCTTTGGAAGACGGGAGTAGATTTGTTTCTTTTCTCCTTTCTTTTGTTGGGATTGTTCCTTGTCTTTACTACTGTAAACTCTTCATCATTTTGTTTAGAAGAATGTAGAGAATACTCCTTGGACTATTCAGAGATGGAAGCCTTTCCTAGGATTAAATCCTCTCTCAGTAATAAATCTTTTAATGTAAGCTTAGTTCTCCTGTTGAGTGCATGTTTATAGAAAGCATCATACACCACAGTCTTCCTTTAAATGCTCTGCACCAAGACAAATCACAGAAATTAAGTGCCCGACCTATGACGGAATCTTGTGCCCAAAAAATTCACACTTCCTGAACCCAGATGACTTTGACTTCATGTTTAAACCTTAACTGTAACAAGCCACAAGAACTGTAAAGAATTACTTCAACATAACTGCACATTGATCAACAGGTCAACCACAACTCTCCCACTGTGAAAATAGAACTTTTGGAAAACATACAGAAAAATCCATTTATTTGGGTTACTGGTTAGTTACTACACTGCTTGAATGCCAGCAACTACAAAATCTGGAGACAGTAGGACAAAAATCAACTAGAAATGGAGAAGAAAAAAACTATTGTAGAGAAGAGGTTTGCAGCTGTTCAACAAAAACAGATCAGGTTTCAGCCTCAGTACAGGCGATAGCTACCAGCAATTTTGAGAAAACAATATATCAAATGCATTCAGAGGTGTTTAAAATAAGTGACACTGAAGAAATGCATACAGTCAAATGACAAAAGGCTGGAAAGAACAGAAGAAGCTTAAGTAGCTATTCAGATGAGCTGATAAATACTGCAGAAATTGAGGCTAAAATGAATGAAAGACTTTCTGAATATGAAACTTCTCAAGAAGAACTGTTACAAAAATAGTACTGGCTGTCATGACACAGCATTCAGAGAAAAACAGAGATTTTCTGCAATACCACTGAAAGTGGTTAGGAACAGACTGCACTACTATTTTTTAGTAAGTACAAATAAGCAACTGGACTGGTATTCCTTAACACAATCTATTAATAGAAAGGACTCATTACATTGGTGCTCCAAATTTGGCCATGAGAAAGAAGCTAAGACCTATAGTAGTAAAGATGCAGGAGCTGCTCCAGTCAAAAATGTGGCAGAAGGATAAAATATTATTAATTGAGGACACCAAGGTAGTCATAATGATTTTTCACTGTACACCAGGCAGAAAAGACACGAGTATATCCCTAAAATCAGAGGATAAAGAGAGGCACTGGTGAGATTCAAGTTGCTGTATTAAGCTGTATTCAGACTATTTTTAGGAAGAGCAAAATCAGTCTTATATGTAGAGCAGGCAAAGGAGGAAATAAATTTTATCCAGAAAAAAGTGAGCTGGCAATAATGCTTTTCATTCCTATAACAATGGCTTAACCTACAGACAGAACTTGACAGTAAAACCTTTTCCAGTGTTCCAAATGAAAATGAGCAAAAGAGAAAAAAAAACACAGGAGCTGATAAGAAAAATAAGAAATACATTGGAATTAAACCAGAGACAGATGCAGGGTGATCGAGAAGATGGAAGCAGGAAACAAACAGGCAAACTGTAAAGGTATACTTTTACAAGATACAAATTAGGACTTGAAAACTGTGCTTCTACAACAGCAGTAGAGGAAAAGTGGAAAAAAGAAAGTGTGTGGATTTTAAAATGGCTTTGGACTGCAAACCTTTGAAGGGAAATCTGGATAGGCTTAAAATGGCCTGCAAGCTCAGACAGCCTCATACTTATGAACCTATAATGAAAGAAGTGAAGAAAAAAATGCACATAAAATGTTCCCTTTTATCTTAGTAATAAATGTACAAACTGTAAGTAAAACATTATATTATTGCTCTTTGTAATATGTGTATAATAAATTGATTTAAAGTCAAATGCAAGAAGCATTATAAAGTAATTTAAAAAAGTGTCAACTGACGCACAAACTAAAATAAAAGGAAAACAAATATTCCAGCCACAGGAAGCAAACAAATACTAAAAAACTTGTTTAATAGCACAACAGACTTACCGCTTTCACCTTACATATAACAGGCTTCTTCAGAGTCAATTATAATACATCTAGCACTGTCCTTAAGTAATCCAGTGTACAATATGCATCCAATTAAATACTTCATCTCATTTAAAGACATACAACACAATTGAATACATTTAAATGTTCATTTGTATATAACAAACACAAATATTTTTACAAGAAATTCGTATATAAAACTTTTTTTTTTTAAATTGTTGCTGTACATGTTCAACATGTGCAAATAAGCAAACTAGGCAATACTTAATTTTCTTTTTTCTATACAACCAAAACCTTTTGTTTTAATATTGAGATCAGTGAAATAGCATCATTAAGTCCTGGAGCTACTATGGCATTTAGTCTAAGTTGCCATTTTACCTCTCTTGCCTCAATCTTCAATTTTTCATCTCCCCCATTTTCTTTCTGCACCACTCTATCACAAAAAAAATAATTAAATTTTTAAACTCAATGCATGCAACAGTGTGAAGATAGAGGACATTGTGCACATCTTTGTTTGTAATGGCTTTAAGGAGCTCACTGATTCTATCCCTGAGTCTATGTGTGGTTTTTGCCTATATAAAATCCAGGGCAGGAGGTACAGGTTGCTAGACAAACCATGTTGGTACAGTTACAGACACATTTACCAGGACATTTTAAGGTAAAATCCTAACTAGTTACTGATGCATACGGGCCATCATCAATTAACTTGCAAAACCTACAAATCCCATATTTAAACATTAGTGACCTATATTACTTTATTCTATCTTGATTTCTGTGCCCTTCCAAAATATTCTTTAAATTTCTACCCCTGCTATAAACCACCAAGGGCTTGTGCCCAAGTTTCACCTTTGTGTCTTGTTCGAAACACAAATCACAACTTTTATAAATTATGTTAACTATAGTCAGGGTCAAGTTGGTGTACCTCAGCACAATGGGATCCCCTTCTCTACTTTCGTGGGTAACCCCCCCCACCCTTTTGTAATATCGGTGGGTATAATGCATGCCTCTTTTCTTTTATTTCATATTTCACTTTAGTCAAAATCTTTAGTAGGTACCCCCTCTCCATAAACAAACCTATCAAAATGTATAGTTCATTGTCAAAGGTTCTCTCATCACTAATGAGCCGAGAATACCTCACCATCTGTCCCTTTATTATACTTCTTCCTTGATGCTGGGGATGACAGTTGTAATGAAGTAGAGTATAAGAAAAGGTTTCTTTCCTAATAGTAATATGAAGCTTGTCATCCTCTTCATTAACCCAAAGATGTATATCCAGGAAGTCTATTTCTTTAGAACCCCATCTACTAGTAAACTTCAAAAATGAAGTTGTGCAATTAAGTACTCAACAGATTCTATGGCTTCCTTTTCATTCCCTTCCCATAAAATTAGGATATTGTCCAAGAATCTGGTATAAGTTTTGATTTTCTCCATATAGGGGGTGTCAAAAATGTGTTTTCGCTCCCATTCCAGTAAAACCAATTTGGAAATATGGGGGCGCATTTTGCCCCTATAGCCACACCTGATATCTGGTGGAATAACTCCCCCCTCAAAGACAAGGCAATTGTTTCTCAGAACAATTTCCACGATTTCCACCAAAAAATTGACTTTGGTCTTGTCACCCTTCTCACTTTTCAATAAACTCTCCTGAATCATATCAAGCCCACTATCATTTGGAATAACAGAGAACATGTTTATGACATTTATTGTCAAAAATGAATAGTTACTTCCCTGCTTGATTTCAGTCTTTCAAGACAATGCCAGGAGTCCTTAACAATATGTTCAGCATCCCTCACCACTGGCCCTACTGTCCTATCCACCCAAGCTGCCAAAGGTTCAGTTTTTGATCCCTTTGCTGATACTATAGGTCTAAAGGGTGGATTTTGTGGGTTTCTGTGGATTTTAGGGACGCTGAAAATCTTAGGTGTTATAGGTTTCTCCACTGTGAGAAATTTCAGGTCATTCTGATCAATGACCCCCTTGAAAAAAATGCATCGGACAGGAAAAAATCAATTCACATATAAGCCCTGTTAACTTCGTTTCTAGAGGCCCTAGCATATGTGGTGGGGTCATTAAGTATCTCAAACATCTTAGATACATAATCTATTTGGGGCATAATAACTAACCCCTCACCTTTGTCCGGTTTCATAATCCGGAGGTTGTCATTCCTAGCTAGGGTTGCAAGAACTTCTTTTTACTTTTCCGGTAAATTTCCTTGTCTTTCATTTCTTACTTTTGCCACTTTCCTCATCTCTTTTTCAACCTTTTTTTCAAACAAGGCCGTTTCAAAGTTAAGGGGTGGAGTAAACACACTTTTCCTTCTCAAAGTCCTGGGTCCCCCCCTCTGTAGTGAAAGTAGACTGCCCCTGAAAAAATAGTCTCAGATTTGCTGTCTTACATACAATTTCAAATTAATTAAATTGTCAACTGCATCTGACTTAAATTCAGGGACAAAGGCGAGGCCATTTTTCAGTAATTCAAAGTGTGTTTCATCCATTTTTAAATCACTAAAGTTATAAATCATGAAACCTTGATTTTTAATAATTTCACATTCTAACAAAGCATCAGAATTTGTTACTTCACTAGTTACAAGGTCATTGCTGTTGTCACAATTATTAAACAAATCGACCATGTCTTTTAAAACATCACCAATTTCCCAGTCATCACAACTGTCACAGTTGTAAAACTCAGCCATATCTTTTATGGCTTCATGTCCTTCACTGTCATGTTGTCTTGCTACAAAAGGGGATAGCTCCATCTCCTTCTCTCCCCACCCCTCTTCCTCCTGTTGTATGAGGAGTTCTGCTGATTCCTGGAGTTCATATTTGCTTGGTTTTTCAAGCGTTCTGATCTCCTGGGGTGTACTTCTTGTTCTAAAAAACTTCTACATCATTACATTCTTCACCAAACATTTCACCTTCATTCCTTGAACAATTTTGTAAGTTATAATCATTCCCTTTCTCATTATAATGCCCAGGTTTATTAACAATTCTAGTTGTTCCATCAGTGGGCTACGCTGTATTGTTTTCATAGTCAGCTTTGTCTCTAGCTAGTTTACGCTGTTTAGTATTTATATTGTCTTTAACAAACATTTCTACATCATTTAAAACTTTACAGCATTTATGCTGATATTGCTCAAACAACAAATCATTCATAATACTTTGATTTAATGTGGTAATTTCTGTCTGTAAAACAGACAACTTACTTTCATTATTCTTTGTTATAATGTCCAGCATCTCTAGTCCAGCTTTATCAAACAACCCTATGAGTTCTCTGTATGTTGTTGTTCCTGTCTCAATTACCATAGGGAGTTTCCAAAGTCTTAGCCCCTTTGGGACTTGTTTGAGCGATAGTGACTTCTTTACAAAGGCACTGTCCAACTCTAAAGACCTATAACTTTTACAAAGTTTCTCAAAATCACTGATTTGTGTTTTTAAGTTAAGCATGCTACTGTTCCGGACTCTACTTCCAGTGCCGCCAACCAGCTCGAGAAATCCCTTCCTCCTGTGCGTTCCTTTTCATCCCTGTAGCAACATTTCCATTCTCAGTTAGTACTGGTGTGTGCAGGGTAAATAGTTCCACTTGAGAACTAGTCAGGGAAGTCTCTCCATCTTCCCTCACTCGATCCTTCATAAGTAGTGTAGACAACTTCTGTAGAGAAGTAATAAGTTCTCCCAAGAGAGCTTCCATTGAAACCAAGTGAAGAATCTGTTCTCTCCCAGGCCAGAAAAAACAATTAAATAAAAACAGTGTCAACTGACACACAAACTAAAATAAAATGAAAATAAATATTCCAGCCACAGGGAGCAAACAAATACTAAAAAACTTGTTTAATAACACAACAGACTTGGCGCTTTCACCTTACATAGAACAGGCTTCTTCAGAGTCAATTATAATACATATACCACTCTCCTTAAGTAACCCAGTGTAAAATATGCATCCAATTAAATACTTCATCTTATTTAAAGACATACAACACAATTCAATAAATTTAAATGATCATTTGTATATAATAAACCAAAAATATTTTTACAAGAAATCTGTATATAAAACATGTTTTTTTTTAATTGTTGCTGTACATATTCAACGTGTGCAAATAAGCAAACTAGGCAATACTTATTTTCTTTTTCTATACAACCAAAGCCCTTTGTTTTAATATTAGGATCAGTGAAATAGCATCAAGTCCTGGAGCTACTGTGGCATTTAGTCCAAGTTGCCATTTTACCTCTCTTGCCTCAACCTCCAATTTTTCATCTCCCCCATTTTCTTTCTGGAGCACTTTATCACAAAAAATATAATTTTTTTAAACTCAATGCATGTATCACTGTGAAAATAGAGGGCATTGTGCACATCTTTGTTTTTAATGGCTCTAAGGTGCTCACATTCTATCCTGAGCCTACGTGTGGTTTTGCCTATATAAAATCCAGGGCAGGAGGTACAGGTTGCTAGATAAACCACGTTGGTAGAGTTGCAGTTACACTTACCAGGAGATTTTAAGGTCAAATTTGAATGAGTTACTGATACATACGGACCATCATTAATGAACTTGCAAAACCTACAAGTCCCACATTTAAACATTAGTGACCTATATTACTTTATTCTATCTTGATTTCTGTGTCCTTCCAAAACATTCTTTAAATTTCTACCCCTGCTATAAGTCACCAACGGCTTGTGCCCAAGTTTCACCTTTGTGTCTTGTTCGAAATGCAAATCCCAACTGTTATAAATGATGTTAACTATAGTCGGGGTCAAGTTGGTGTACCTCAGCACAATGGGATCCCCTTCTCTACTTTTATCTGTTGTGCTATTAAACAAGTTTTTTAGTATTTATTTGCTTCCTGTGGCTGGGATATTTATTTACATTTTATTTTAGCATTATAAAGTAGTTTCAAATAGTGTACCTAGATATTCAAAATGCAAGGTTAAGGGGTACTCATCAGTTTTACTGGTTACGGTTGTCAATACCAGCGGTATTAAAATAGAAATGTATTTTTTATATATTTTTTTCTTATGTGCCGCAGAAGTCTGCAAAAGACAGTAAGCAGACATAGGTCATAATTATGAACTGTGATATGCTTGTATGAAGAAACACTAAAATTAAAACTTGAAAGAAGTGACAAGTAGCTCAATGAAAATAAAGTCTGTTGCATCGAAAATAATAAAAGGAGAAGCACTCCTACTAGTAACAACCACCTCAGTATGAATCATAACAATGCAAAATCTATTAATTTAAAGATAGCCAAGAGCACTTTTTCTTAAGATTATTACAATTCAGTTAATTGAAAGCACGCAAGTCGTTTTTTACATCAGAGAGGGAAGGTGAGACGGGACAGGACATGAAGGTGTGGGTGAAGAAAATAGGCTCAAACATGCCTAACTTTAGAATGGGTGAAGCCTGAAGTACAGCTGTCTATCTGTGGTATCTGCCCATATATAGAAAGGTAATTTTCCTCTTTGCAAAATATATACAATTGTGTGCGTTTCTGTGAGTTAAAAAGGGTTGAGGTTTAAAATGAAAAAGCATACATAGCTTGTTTTTTGAATGTTTTTACTGAAACAAAAAGTATTGGAAAATATGACATGGATCTAAATAGAGATAAGAAGCTGCAAATGCATATAGGTTCAGCCTGCAAAACACTAACATATGCATGTAAGTTGCTAATTGGAAACATATATATATATATATATATATATATATATATATATATATATATATATATATATATATATATATAAATCTGCCATGTAGAATATGTGAAAGCAATAGCATCAGAATCGCTACTTATTTAATCATATCAAGGAATGTAAATTGTAGGTATGGACAAGAAGCAGAGAGCCCTGACCTCTATTAAGAAGTGTATGGTAAACATAGCAATGTAACTGGAGACACACCTGGACAGAAATGAGCAACTGAATTTGGCAAAGGAAGGATTCCATAATGCTTATTCAGCAGGGATAAAGGAAAAGGGTCTATATTAGAACATCGAAGTTTCAAAACTTTGAATGTTCTAATATCGACCCCTGTTCAGCAAAAGCTGAAAACATCGAACATACAGAACAGCAAATTTTTCCTAGGGAAAAAAATTCGCTATTCCAAAACACATACACACAACACAAGCACACCAAACAAACAGCAATCCACACACATACACCCAAAATCTTACACCTAACCCTACACTAAACTATACACACACCACTAACTACCGTAACCCAAATCCTAACCCTAAGGTCCGTCACTATTGCACACTCACCTCACTCGTGCCCTGACCCTAACTCACCTACCCCACCCTAACCCTCACGTCCACACAATCACACATTTACCTGACCCGCGCCCTAACCCTCACGTCCACACAATCGCACACATACCTAACCCGCACCCTAAACCTAATTCACCTAACCCACCCTAACCCAAACGTCCACACAATCGCACACATACCTAACCCGCACCCTAACCCTAACTAACCTAACCCGCACTCAATCACACACTTACCTGAACCCGACCCGTAACTTTCCACCACAGCACTGAAAATACTGAAGCAACAGAAACGGACAACCAAATTCTTTCCCTAGGAAAAAATTTGGTTTTCTGTTGCTTCAATATTTTCAGCTTTCGCTGAATAGTGGTCAATATTAGAACATTCAAACTTTTGAAACTTCGATGTTCTAATATAGACCCAAGGAAAAGATGGGTAATAATGCAGATTACAAGAGGGTCTCCAATAGTGATAGAAGAGAAGAAAGACAACAATGGTAGATTTGTGGTAATACGGGGTTACTGGCAAGGAAAGAGGATTACAATGGCATGTTTTATATTCCACCTAAAACTACTGCTGAGGAGCCTAACATAATTAAGAGAAAGACAATTAGGCCTAACATAATTAAGTGAAAGACAATTAGCTTCCAGCAGGGAATACTAATCATGGGTGCAGACTGGAACCTGATATGCAATAGTGAAGATGTAACCAAGGGGACCTATAAGAAAATAATGTAACACAAGAGGGCACATTTTCAAAGAAATATTTTAGAATAATTGGAATGGAAGATGTGAAATTACAAGCAGGAACCCAGAGAGAATTATGGTTGCCACCCGTCCCGTTGTCAGCGGGACACTCACGGTTTGAGTGCTCTCATCCCGTTTCCCGCGCTCACCAAGCGTGGGACTTTAAAAGTCCCGTTTTTTCCCCTTTGCGCTTGCAGCGCTTCGCATTTTAAAATTGCCGTGGAAAAGCCGAAAATACTTCCGTTTTTTCCACGGCAATGCGGCTACGTCACCACCCGGACCTGCAGTTAGAGGGATTCTCTGCTAGGTCCGGGTGGTAAATGCAGCACAGTAACTGGCTGCAGCCATCGTAGGGGGCGGGAACTTCTTCTGAAGAGCCCCATAAAGGTCGCAGCTGTAGAGCACTAAGCTCTATAGCAGCTGCGAGTCCCGACAAAAGATCTGATTTTTTTTTTTTCACCATTGAAGCCAGCCTAGCCACCCAGCCAAGCCAGCAAGGGAGCCAGCCCAGCCAGCCAGCCAAGCCAGCAAGGGAGCCAGCCCAGCCAGCCAGCCAAGCCAGCAAGGGAGCCAGCCTAGCCAGCCAAGCCAGCAAGGGAGCCAGCCTAGCCAGCCAAGCCAAGCCAGCAAGGGAGCCAGCCTAGCCAAGCCAGCAAGGGAGCCAGCCTAGCCAGCCAGCCAAGCCAGCAAGGGAGCCAGCCTAGCCAGCCAGCCAAGCCAGCAAGGGAGCCAGCCTAGCCAGCCAGCCAAGCCAGCAAGGGAGCCAGCCAAGCCAGCAAGGGAGCCAGCCTAGCCAGCCAGCCAAGCCAGCAAGGGAGCCAGCCTAGCCAGCCAGCCAAGCCAGCAAGGGAGCCAGCCAAGCCAGCAAGGGAGCCAGCCTAGCCAGCAAGGGAGCCAGCCTAGCCAGCAAGGGAGCCAGCCTAGCCAGCCAGCCAAGCCAGCAAGCGAGCCAGCCCAGCCAGGAAAGAAGCCAGCAAGGGAGCCAGCCAGCCCAGCAATAACTGTGAGTGGTAAGTAGATAATTGCATTTTGTGGCTTTAGTTATTTAAAATGGGAATAGTGTGCTTTATTTAAGTTTTTAATGTTTAGTGGTAGATGGGGATGTAGTATTTAAATCTGTGCAGTGGTTATTTTGAGACTTTTGTACTAGTTTAAAATGGGAATATATTGTGGTTTAATTTTTTTAATGTTTAAAGGCAGATGGTGGGTGCAGTACGCAATATTTAAATCTGTAGTAGTTAGTTTGATATTTTTGAGTAGTAGTTTTTAAAGATATAAAACCTGAATGTATATGTAATTGTTATTATGCTTGGGGGTATGATTTGGAAGCATTACTTTTAAAAGGCTGAACTGTGTATAGAAGTTGTTTGTTTCTGTTGGGGGGCAGTGAAATATAAACTTAGTGTGATGCATTTCTATTGTCGTAGCTTTTTCTGGGTATTGTCTGTATGCATATAGGAACTGTTTGAGCATAGTTTGTACTTTTTTTGTATGGAAATATGCACTATAATGCTGTTTTCAGGAAGTTAGGATATACTGTTTAGGTAATTTTTCCTGTTCCTGCAAGTCCATGTCTATGTGGTACAAGTCTACCTTTTGAGGGGGAATGTTAACAGTTAATGTAATTCATTTATTATTCTAGTAGGTACACGTTGCCAATTTGCCAAAGCTGTTTCAAGATTGTTTTCATTTATACTTGTAAATGTGTGCATTTAATTTATTATGCATTTTTAATAAGGTTAAAATGTACTGTTTTGCTTGTAATGTGAATATGGGTGTGTTACTTTTACTTGGGCCTGTTTATTGCATTGCTGTGCTGGATTAATTGCTATGTTTTGAAGTAAAAGGAGCCCATGGAGTCTGCTGTACATTGTAGTTTTAAAGTTAAAATGTTTGGACTTTTTTCCCATTTATTTTTTTTTTTTGTGGATGGATGCTCTGAAGTTAATGCAATGTATTTGAGATTGTGCTAAACCATGTTACAGGGTAGTTTGCATCTAAGTAGCAAAGTTTTTATTTTGTGTTTTAGTGATGTCTTCAACATACTTATTTACTGTTTTCATTATCAGATTATGAGCAGTGCTGCTGTTGGGCATGTTTATTAATAGATCATTGCGCTGTGTAAATTAGTGCCATACATTTCTTAACTGCTGTGGTCAAAAGCTAAATTAGGTCTATGGTATCCACTGTGCATTCTCATTCATTTTACTGTTTTTTGGTTCAGTGAATATGGTTAACTTTTTTTGTCTTGTGGGGTGTGGTGGGCATGTTCAGTGGTAAAAATAATGCATTTCATTTTCTACAAGCTGTGTTAATGTTAGTCTTCAATGGCCAAAATGCCCCCTACATTACCTCACTTACTATTTGACCTTTTTCAAACTGTAAACTCTTTTTTGCTCCATTCCTCTATAATACTGCATCTCCTTTAACAACTCTGGTGATGTCGTGGTGGGGGTGTGGCCAGTGTCATGCTGGCCACACCCCTATCCTGTTGGCCACACCCCCATGTTCCACTTTGCCCTTGTTAAAAGGTGGCAACCCTGGAGAGAATTTACATGTTATCCTTCAAGGTAGAATAAATGGGACAGATTGGATGGAAACTATACTTCACAAGAAATTGCTTTGAAACACATCCAATAACTATATCAAAGCACTAGTAAAGACTAAGATAAAGATGCAGGGTAATGAGCAAAAATAAGACACTGGCACTTTACTACTTGGCTATTAACAAGAGAGGATTTTAAGGAGTGGGTAGTGAAAAAAATTCAACAGTTTCTAGGGACTGTACAATTTCTTCAGAAGGAACAGTTTAGGAGATGGATAAAATGAAAATGGCATTTAAAAGTATTGTAGAAATGAGATCTAGAGACAAGGGAAAGAAGAAAAGGGAATTATTTAGAAGGATTATCAAACATTAACATACTGCAAATGAAGGGGAATCTTACAGAACAAGACGACAAGCAATTTAGTGAGTATGGAAAAAAAATGAGTATTTGGATAATCTGAATGATTTTAGAAACTTTAAGTTTTTTGATAACATCCCCAGAGCACAAAAATGATTACATCAGCACAGCAACATAGGTAACATTAAATAGAAAGGGCATGTTGCCAATCTAAGGGAGCTTACTACAAAAAAGTACTCACTGATCCTACAAAGGTTCATAGGTTAGTACTAGGCTAACTGCCCCTGTGAGCCATTTTAAGCCTAGCCAATTATCCCTTGTGAGACTCAAACCGTGCACCTTGAGTTTGTAAGGCAAACACCTTAACCATTAGGCCACCATCCCAACAATAAACAGCTTCTGCAAGGCTTAAACACAGGACCCTACACACCACAGACAAAGTAATTTACCACTAAGCTATGCCAGATATGTATAGGTATTCGAGTTCAGAATTTCTATGAAAATCTGTATACAGTAGATGGATAGGGGAATCAAGAAAAGACACAAATGGAAACATTTATGAAAGACTTAAATAATGCCAAGGTTAGAATAAAATGAGGCTCAGGAATTAGAGATTGGTTGAGAGCTATGTCCTCTCCCATCAGGGACAAATCTCAACAGAATCAAAGGCAAATCCAGAAGTAATCAGGGAAAATCAGGCAGACTTTTTAAAATATTAATGCTATTAACTTGAGACATTGCCAGAATAAGGGAATGTGAATTAATACACATTTTCTGAAGTAAAAGGAGTCTATAACTTTATTGTTATGACGGCCCCTCTTTACCCCATACCAGCAATGAAGGAGCCCCAATCCTCATCACTGACACCGGTGAGAGGCGGTCACTAAAATCAGGAATGGATTTACACAGTATTTCAAATGCAGCTCTCTGCATCAAGCAAAATCTCCCTCAAGAGCACACAGGGAACACACCTCCACTGGGACCGGACTCTCTGTCTCTCCAGATTTCAAACAAGACTCACTTTGGAGCAGTGTCCCAGTTTCAAGTATCTTATACACACACTTGAATATCTGATTTTTCACACACACTTGAGAAACGCTGACAGATATTCACCAGCTATCCCCCCTCTCTCCAGACTACAAGGTAGATTGCTGCCACCAGTCAAATACTCCAAGGCTCTTACAAAGGGTAACCAATTATACTGAATCTAATTAATACTAACATAAATGGTAGCGTGTGACCGAAGCAGTAAAGCTAATCAGAGTGGCCACAATGTCACTAAAATAAGCACATGTACTCTCTAAGATGTTAAAAGTATTCTCTAAAAGACCAGCCACAATGAAAACAGTATAAAATATTTAATAATGAATAATAAAATAGAGAATAGGAGCATACTTAATATTTAGTTACAATAAACAATAGAGTTTTCAAGTCACAGGAAATATAAAAATAACACAATCTCACAGATGCAGAAAAAAATAATACTAAACTATTCTCACTGCATTATTCCTAACTAAACTAGAGAGAAACTGTCCCTAATTAACTCACTTATTATTGCAGGACAAGATGTACTTCTGAGATACTCACGTCCACAAGGCAAGATGACAGACTACACACTGGCTGAACTCTAGAAGAACTAAACTGAACTGCGATAACAGACAGATATTTTTATATCAGATTTCAATGAAAAACAAACTGCTCCTGACAGAGCTCCATCCTTCAGCTGGTTATAGAATGACATCACATCTAGTCACCTGATTCTGGCATAATTCACCTTCAGAACTTTGCTAAGATTCTGTTACAGCATTTTTAACATAAGCAACGTTTACAAATACAATTTTAATTCAAGCATCTGTACAAATCAATGTGACAGCCAAATGACACAAAACTATCCACAAAACGTCTGCCGGCTACGCCGGCATACACCACACATATACTTTTCCCACTTTTCCTGACACAGCTGGCAGCACCTCACAACATCACCCCCCCCCCTCTTTAAAACCTCAAACTAGTTTTTCAAGTGACCCTGGAAAAACGTTGCTCAAGAGAAATGGGCCTGTCTGAGAACACATTAACCTATACCTTGTCTTCAGAATCCATCTGCACTGGCATTGCTGTAATCTGGAATGGCCAATACAGGGGATCCTCCTAAAGCCCCTTTAAGCTTTTGTAATGCCTGCTCGCAGGCTGGGGTCCACACTACCTTATCTGGCCTGTTTTTCCTTGTCAGGTCTGTGAGACGAGCAAGTACTGTATTATAATTGGGAATAAACTTTCTATAGTACCTTGCTGTCCCCAAGAATGCCCCTACTTGATTTTGGTAAAAGGTGGAGGCCACGCCTGAGTAGCTTCCACCTTAGCAGGTTCTGGCCTAATCTTACCACCCTCCACTCTATGTTCCCGGTAAGAGACCTCTGCCATACCCACCTGACACCTACTGGGCTTAATGGTCAACACTGCCCTTTGCAGTCTGCCCAGGACCTCCCTGACATGCTGATGCTTCATTATGTTACCATAGTACAATTTGTGTCCCTGCCTCCTGCCAAGCAGGTTTACCATATAATTAATGTGACTGAACTTCCTTACCACTTCGAAGGGTCCCTCCTAAGCTGCCTGCAGCCTACAGTATCAGACAGGAATGAGCACCATAGCCTGCTGTCCCACAACATACTCTCGGGCTTGAGCATTCCTGTCATACCAAACCTTTTTCTGCTGTTGGGGTCCTGCCAGGTTCTCCTGGGGCAAGCCCATGAGCTCCCTAAGCCTTGTTTTAGGCTTTGGACATATGGCACAAAAGACTCCTTATGGGATTCACGCTCACCCTCCCACTCATCATGACTCAAATCTAAAGTCCCCCTCACCCTATGCCCATACAGCCACTCAAAGGGTGAAAAACCTGTGGATTCCTGGGGTATCTTTCTATATGCAAAGAAAAAACATGGCAAATATTTGTCCAAAACTCTCTCAAACTGGTCTGCAAATGCTCGTAGCATGGTCTTTAGCGTAGAGTTTAACCTCTACACAAGACCATTAGTCTGGGATGGTAGGGGGTAGTCTTTAGGTGCTTCACCCCACAGCGCTTCCATGGGCAAGCCAGCAGGTCGGGCAAAAAATTGGCACCTCTGTCCATCAGTATTTCTTTTGGGAAACCTACCCTGCAGAAAATCTCTAACAAAGCATTTGCCACCTTCTCTGCCTCGATGAAAGACAGAGTCACAGCCTCAGGGTGTCTGGTAGCATAATCTACTACCATCAGGATATACTTTTTCCCTGTGGGACTTGGGGTAATCAGAGGCCCCACAATATCCACAGCTATCCTCTGAAACAGTTCCTCAATCACAGGCAAAGGCATTAACGGAGCTTTGGTCTTGTCTCCTGCCTTGTCTACCTTTTGGCATTGCTCACAGATCTGGCAGTACCCTGTTACATTCCTTGCAATCCCAGGCCAATAAAAATTCTGCATACTATGACTCTTGGTATGCTTTATACTCATATGACCTGCAAAAGGAATGCCATGGTCTATGTCTAGAAGTGCCAGATGGTAGCCTTTGGGCACTACCAACTGCTTTATTACTTCAATCTCTAGCCCTCTCTCAGGGGTCCACTCTCTGTACAGTAACTGTATGTCACCCTATACAGTCTCCCCTTTTCCTTGAGTATCAGGTGCTTTCTTAACTACCTCCCTCAAGCCTCGTAAGGTAGGATCCAAAGCTGTGCCTGTCTTTTGTGACCCTTCCCAGCTCCCCTTCCACAGGAAGCCTAGTATCTTCTGACAATGGTGGCTCTCTGCCAGCCTGGGTACTACCACTCACCTCTGTCCTTGCAGTAACCTTCTCCATTAGTATCTACCAGAGCTGTGGTTCACTTTTAAGCTCACACACACCTGAAAAAGGCTGACACAGATTCACCAACTGTGTCCCCTCTCTCCAGACTACACGGTATATTGCTGCCACCAGTCAAATTCTCTAAGGCTCTTACAAAGGGAAACCAATTATACTATGTCAAATTAATATTGATATAAATGGTACAGTGTGACCAAAGCAGTAAGGCTTATCAGAGTGACCAGTGTCACTAAAATAAGCACAAGTACTCTCAAGACATTAAAAGTATTCTCTAAAAGACCAGCTACAATGAAAGGTATAAAAATATTTAATAATGGGTAATAAAATAAAGAACACGAGAAAACGTAATATTTTGTTACAATAAACAGAGTTTTCAGTCACAGGAAATATAAAAATAAGACAGTCGGATAGAATCTCACAGATACAGAAAAAATAATATTAAACTAATCTCACTGTATTATTCCTAACTGAACTAAAGAGAAACTGTCCCTAGTTAACTCACTTAGTACTGCAAGGCAAGCCGTACTGCTGAGATGCTCGCTAACACAAGCCAAGATGAGATACTGCACACTAACTGAACTGTAGAACAACTAACAACTGAACTGTGATAACTGACATAGATCTTTTATATCAGATTGCAAAGAAAAACAAAAACAAACTGCTGCTGCCAGATTTCCTTCCATCAGTTGGTTATAGAATGAGATCACAGCTAGTCACCTGACTCTGGTACAATTCACCTTCAGAACTCTGTTAAGATTCAGTTACAGCATTTGTAACATAAGCAACATTTACAAATACATTTTTAATACAAGCATCTGTACAGATCATTGTGACAGCCAAATGACAAGACTATCCACAAAACGTCAGCCAGCCATGCCAGCATATGCCACATGTGCACCGTCCCGCATCTCCTAACACAGCTGGCAACACCTCACAACGTCACACTTGTCATTAAGTGGAAGTCAGCACCTTTTCTTCAATAATTACCAACTTTAGTAGGGATTAAGAAGGACAGAGCTAAAACTAGTGTCAAAATCAGAGACTGCCCTGAAAATTAGGGACAGCTGAGAGTTATGGGAAAGGATGAAATAAAAATGAAGATGTATAATCAGCAGTGAAGTCTGCAGAAACAGATGGCATTACTGTGGAAATCTGGAAATTAGGAAGGAAAAGTGATAAAGATCTGAAAGGTTTTCTTATAACAATATTTTAAAAAGGGGGACACACTGCTAGCATCTTAGAAGAAAGCTATGGTGGCTGTATGATTCAACAAGGGCAAGGATTCCTTTAAATCCAACTTCAATAAGGCCAGTTTAAATTCTGAAGCATGATTATAAAGCATTTATGTCTACATTAGCTAACAGAATGGCTACGTCTACCAACATTTATATATATGGATCAATGTGGTTTTGTACAGAAAAACATTTGACAACATTAACAGAACAATGATAATACAAAGTTAAGAAGAGTGAAGAAAACCCCATTTTTATTTGTGGGTCTTGAAACAGAAGGCATTCAACAAGAGTTATCTGGGATTTTACGAGTAGGGCAGTGGTAGCATTTGCATGTCCTGACAAAATAATGGGGTAAATCAGAAAGATATATAGAGGGTCAAAGGCAAGAATCACAGTGGCAATGTTGCTTGCTGATGAGCTGTGTTTGAACAAGGAATGAGGCAAAGGTGTCCCCTTTCAACTTTATCCATCTTTTACTTAGAGCCACTGACAAAGAAAATAAGGGGCTCACAAAATTCAAGGGAATAACTAGTATGGTACTCAAGAAAAATTAGTATTATTTGCATATGATACTATTTTGTATTTGATAAATCGAGAAAAGTAATCAGTTAGTGCAGCAGGCAAATACAGGGCTTTTTTGTGTCAAGGGTACATAGCTCAAGCCCCATTTCCCTCATGTAATTTTTTAGGAGGCAGTGTTAGAATAACGGTTAAGCTTTTTACTTCACAAATGCAAGGTACGGGGTTTGATTCTGACCTCTGATTATTGACTAAGCTTGTAATTGTCTGCAGACTGATAGCCTAGTATTCACCAATGAACCTTAAAAGATATTGAAGTGTTGTGGAACATTTTGAGACAGTTCAAAGGTTTTTCAGGATGCAAAATAAATGAGGATAAAACAAAGGTTATATCAGTAAACCATATTTCCACACATGAACTAGTTCAACACCACCCATATTTATGGGGATATGGTAAGATGAAGTATTAAGGTGTATGAATTATAAAGGATTCTACTATGGCAGATAAGGATATGTGGGAAGACACAAAAAAAAAACATAATATAAAAACTGAGAAGCTGTAAGATCTTTGACATTGATAGTAAGGTACAAGCAGTGAAAATGTTTTTAGTCACTTTAGTGTTGTATACAGGTCAGGCGTATTTTTATCAACTACAGGAGAAGCTTTGGACCATAATTAATAAGTATAAAAACAGAAGACATTCTGGTGAAGAAGGTTTTGGATAGAGAGGAAGAAGACAAGAGGAAACAAAAGTGTCCAAGCAAAGAAATGAATGATGGACTGTGACAGAAAACCTGCGACAGTGAAGCATGAATATCAAAGAAGGTAGGAGAGTAGCAAAGAATCGAGATAGATGGCTACAGTTGACACAGCAGCCTAATCCCATGTAAAACAAAAATGGAAAAAAGGCAGCTGATAATGATGAAAGAATTTATATGGGGGGGGGGGGGGACTTAAGTAGGATAAGTTGTTTCTCCCCAAAGAACAAGGTAGTTTAGGATTACCAGATCTGAAGGGGTACGTTAAAGCTGCACATTTAAGACTCGTTGTCGCCTCATAGCAAGACATTGTCCCATTCGATTCTCAGCTAGAGCGTCTTCTGTGTGGAGGCATACGTGAATGGGGTGTGCCTACGTTGAAGGTTGTGCGTCAGGGCTGGTAACCCGGTACGTAAAAATCCACTACCAATCATTAGCGGACCGGAGTTCCGCTGTGGCGACCCCTAACTGGGAAAAGCCGAAAGACACAAACAAATAAATAGCAAAAGCAGAAGACTAAAATCAAAATGGAAAGTAATAATGCTGAAACGGGGGGAGTTCACAAAATAAGGAGAGAGTCAGATTTTAGATGCAGGCACTTAAGGAGAAGAGCAACAACCATACAGAATATTAAGTGTATAAAGTAACAGGAAATATTCTGAGAACTAAACCAACACTAGAATAGAGAAAAGAGATGTTACCAATAGGGAAGTAGGTAAGAGAGAGCTGGAATTTACTGGTGAAAATCAGCAAAGGAACCAAGGTATCAGAAGCAAATAACTAGGGAGGGAAAAGTCACAGAGTGGGATGAGGCCAAGCAGAAGTTCGGATTGCATGTTTGGAGACTGCCTTCCCCTACCAGGGATTGATAACAGAGTACATGTTTAAAAAAGGCATAGGGGAGTGTCAAATGAAAAAAAAAAAACAGCAGTGTTTGAGTTTATAGCTGAGTCTAGAATAGAAGCTGTGGTTAAAAAGAAGGACAATTAGTAATTCCTACAAGATAATGTATAACTATAAAAATCAATCAGAAGAAGTTAGAAAAGATGGAGTAATAAGAAAGGAAATGCAATATACATAAATAATAGGACAGCATTTGTATGCCCCCTAAGTATGCAACAATCTAGAAGGTTTAACATTTTGCATGGAAGTGTTTGCAAAGGTATTTTTATACACCAAGTAGACTTCAGGGAATTTTTCCACAGGTAGACAGAAATTGTTAGAGGTGTGATGGGAATTAACCGGGTACCTAGCAACATGCTTTTTAGGAATGTAACCAGTCAATTGATTTTAGGAATTCCCCACAGGGTACTTTGTCAGAAGTGCTGGGGTAGAAAATTATTTTAACTAAGGACATTATTCTTTGACTTGGGATAAACAAACTGATTTGCCTAGACACAGTAAGGCCTTACTACGTTTAAAACTGTTGGCTGCCATAAAAAAGCAATTTATAGGAAATGGAAATCAAAGGGAGGCCGCGGTGGTGCAGCGGTTAGCGTTGCTGCCTCACAGCAAGAGGTTCTCTGGTTCGATCCTCGGCTGGGGTGCCACCATAGACTTGTACTCCCCAGATATAGTCATCCTGACAGAAACCTGGCTAAAACCTCACATTACCAGTGAGCAAATACTCCCTACAGGTTACAGCATACTAAGAGTAGACCGGCTAAACAAAAAAGGAGGTGGTGTAGCTATAATATTTAAACAGCATCTAAACATCCAGATCTTAAAATCATCAGCTCCACAAATAGGCAATGAAGAAATAATATATACCAACCTCAAAATTAACCAAAACAAAACCATCAACATAATTGGATGCTACTTCCCACCTGGCCAAAACATCCCTCCACTAGAAAACCTCCTCAGCTGGTCTACCCACCATCTCCCCCAAGAAACTATCATCTTAGGTGATTTCAATATTGACTGGCAATCCTGTTCTGGCAACAATCCAACCCATCACGTACACCTTCATGGCTTCACCCAACTAGTCCAGTCACCAACCAGGATAAATAAAAACTCCAGCAAGCACACTACCCTGGATTGGATACTAGTCAGTAAGAGCCCCCAGTCATATATAACAGGCTGCTTATCAGATAGCCTCAGTGATCACTCCCCAACATTCCTACTCAAAAAATACCTATACCAAGCTAAACCTGTCATCTACCATCAAATACGTAAAAAACTAAACTTTAACCCACTCACATTCATCTCATCCCTCAAAGAATGTAACTGGCATCCTTCTAAAGTACCTCAGTCCAGATGACGCAGTTGAATGTTTTAATACTACCTTCCTGAACATCCTTAATTACCATGCCCCCATAAGATTTTCCAGAACCAAAGCACAACCCTCCCCATGGCTACAGAAAACCACTAAGTCAGAAATGAAAAACAGGGACAAAACCTGGGAGCACTGGCGCAAAACCAAAACCCCCTCAGCTAGACAGAAATTCCTAAAACTACGCAACAGAGTCAAAAAGCTAATAAAACAAGACAAATTCTAATACTACCAGTCTGCCCTAGACTCCTCACAACACAGCCCCAAACAATTCTGGTCCTCCATAAACTCCATCCTCCACCCAGGTAAAGTCAGTACCCCTCCTCCTAACATCCCTCACTCCTCAGAAAACTTGCTACCTCATTCAACACACACTTCACCCAAACCACACTATCACTAGCTAAACAACACAACCCCCCTCCCCTCCAACCCACACCTTCAACTAGTAATCTCCCCACTGCCTTCTCTTTTTCTCCTGTACCTACCTCCAATATAAAAAAACTCTTAACTAAACTTAAACCCACCAAATTAGCAGCAGACAACCTCCCAAGTGAATACCTACAAATCGCAGCTGATGCTCTGGCCTACCCAGTATCCATCTTGATTAACCGATCTCTGACAGAAAGTTACGTTCCCACACTGTGGAAAGTATCACATATAATTCCCCTCCACAAAGGCGGACCCTCCGCAGAACTAACCAATTACCGCCCCATAGCTATTCTCTCTCCACTCGCCAAAATACTAGAGAGATGCATACACTCTCAGGTCTCAGGCTACCTCCTTACTAACAACCTCCTTTCCAGTACTCAGCATGGTTTCCGACCAAACCATAGCACCACCACTGCCTTACTCTCCTTTACTAACACTATCCTTCAGCATAAAAGCAATGGCCATCTCTCCTCTGCTACTTTCCTAGACCTATCTAAAGCATTTGACATGGTCCCACACAAACAACTTATCTCTGTCCTCAATAACCTATCCTTCTCACAATCAGTCACCAACTGGTTTCACAGTTACCTGTCTGACCGCCAACAATCCGTTGTATGGCAGAATGACATATCTCCCCAACTACCTGTCTCCATAGGGGTTTCCCAAGGATCCATCCTTGGACCCCTACTCTTCTCTGTTTACACCAATAATCTAGCCTCTGCCACCAAACATGGCACACTCATACAATACCCAGATGACTCGACCATCATCTGCTCAGCCCAGTCCCTACCCAAACTGCAAAAAGTCACACAGGAAGCCTTTTCCTCTGTTGAAACATGGTTATCCGATGCCCAATTAATACTCAACCCAAACAAAACTAAACTACTCATCTTCCAACCCACCAAACATACTCAAAACAACTCTCACTTTAACATCACAGCAAAAGACAACACCACTATATACCCAACTGAACACACCAAATTGCTAGGAGTGGAAATAGACAATAAACTAAAATTTGACATTCACATATCCATGACCATAAAAAAAGTCCACAAAAAACTAGGAGCGTTATACAGAAATAAGCAATTTCTCACCAAAGCAGCAAAGATTTCAAATAGCAAATTCCCACCTTATCTCCACCCTACTTTATGCCTCTCCAATATATACCAACCTAAGGCAATGTGATCTAAACAAGCTAGAGACCTGCTACAACAAAATCGCCAAATTCGCCACAGGGGCATCCTACCATAGTCACCACTGTCTCTCACTTGTTGAACTGGGCTGGCTTGAACTCCCTCACCTCCTTCAGTGGTATCAACTCTCACTCGCCCACAAACTAGTAAACCATCCACTAAATGTCCCATCCCTCCAGAATCTACTCCAACCATATCGCACCACCAGACCACTAAAATCCAGCAACAAAAATCACTTGCAGATCACTAAAGCCAATAACTCTGCTGGTGAAGCACTATTCTCTTGCACCATAGCCAAATTATGGAACTCACTCCCACCCACAATTACCTCCATACCATCATGCACCCACTTCAAAACTTTACTAAAATCGCACCTAAAAACATGCTGGCTATGCCCTTGCAACTCCCACTCTAATATCATCCACCCCATCCAACCACTTTTCTTTCCACTCCACTAACTACCTTGATTATAGCAAGCTCAGATGCCCATAAGCCTAGTACTGATTATACAGCAGGAACTTCTCATTGTAACATTTGTTAATGTCTGTTATGTACTTCACAGATAAAGATTCTAGTTGTCTACTGATGTACTTTGTTCTTCATCTGTAAATATGTTGTAAGTAATTGCTATGTTAAATTGTTAATCGCTATGTAATCCAATGCAACTACTGTCAGTTTATTTTACTGTGGAGCTTTTCTCCCCGGGCCTCCGCTGAAAATGGACCTATGTCCAGTCGGACACTCCCGGTCAACAAATTTAAATAAATAAATAAATAAAATAAATTCTGTGTGGAGTCTGCATGTCCTCCCTGTGGTAGCGTGGGTTTCCTCCGGATGCTCCGGTTTCCTCCCACAAAGACATGCTGTAGGTGGATTGGACACTCTAAATTGGCCCTAGGTGTGAGTGCGTGTATGTGTGTGCCTTCTGTGGAAGGTTAGGTGCCCGGCTGGCAACTCGACACTGTAAAACTCCACTGCCAATCATGAGCGGACAGGTGATCTGCTGTGGCGACCCCTAACCGGGAAAAGCCGAAAGAAAAAGAAGATAGGAAATGGAAATCAAAAGCAAAATCAACTAACATAATTGCTGAACATTGTAAAGGAGATAAAAGAACTGCATATGAGGGAGTTTTAGAAATGGGAAGTAGTAAACTACATAGAAATAATTGGATTTTGTGGGAACAGTACATAGAGAATAATATTCAGGAGGAGCAATATTTCAAGGAAGGCAGGACTTGAGCAATCTATGTAATGTTACCTTCGATAATAAAGACAAAAAACTAATTTGCATAATGTGTACACAGGAAAAAAGCATTGCTAATGTTTTTTCTTTTTTATAATTGTATAGTGACATCAGTACACATTCAATGTGTGATGTTAATAAAAATGTTTAAAAAAAAGAACTGCAGTACAGCACAACAGTCTTAATTCTGAGTAGCAAGCTAATGACAGAAGTAAAAAAAATTAAACAGGAAATGCTACATCAAGTAAACTAGCAACTTGAAAATTTTATTTTAAACAAGAGTGAAGCCAAGAGAAAAACCTGTACAGAAAGTCATAGCTTAAGGACAGAAGAACTGAATTTGTAATAAAGTCAAATAGATGGAAAGATCTGACCTAAAATGGACATAACACAAACAAAAAGATCCAGACAGATCCCAATAAAACATTGAAAAGGTAAATTTGAAAACGTTTTCCTTACAAAGTAGGAAATAGCCTGGGGTTGTTTGTCTGCTGACAAAATGGATCTGGAACGTTAGTGATAAGCATAAGGCATTATACGTTTTGGATGCAGAGCAACTGGAATTCTGCTATCTCAGTCCTAATCTTTTGAAGATTGACTTGATAATTACTATTCATAAGGGTCACCATAAATCCTTTTAAACTACTAGGTATTTGCATGTTACTAGAGGCAACACTAACATATAAGCACCTATAATAGCAAACAGGTTGTCAGTAACACGCACACACGTCATATAGTAGGACCAGACACACAGACCCACATATGCTGAGGCTCTTACATGTAATTCCCAAAACCACAAAGACATCCTATACACTGCACTCTGAGTGTCTTCAGCAACCTCTAAAGCACTTAAAAACAACACTAGCCAAGACGCATACTGCCAACATCCAATGGTGTTTCAATTTCTAAGCTCATAAGGCATACCACCATAAAACCCAAATTTTGGTTATAGGAGACTCCACTGTGAAACATGCAAGTGTCCCACTAGTCAGGCTAAGTAAGGAGGGAGAGTCATGGTCAACTGTCTATCACTGGCTAGGAGACGCCAAATCACACACACACTCAGGTAATTGAATCACAAGTTCCAGTATGACTGTCACAGTTCGCATCAGAGTAAATGATGTGATGATGTACCTACATGGACTATATGAAGAGCGAGAGAGACAAGGTGGAGCTCTCAGATTATAGGTCCCATGCTGGCATAAGTCTAGCAATGTGCAGCATTTAATCTTCTCCGCGGGTGATGCTACAAGATGAATAGAAGATAAGCGACTTTAATAACTGCCTTATTTTTTTGGTGATACTCTAAGGGGGTTCAATATTTGTTAGCATAGGAGGATATGCCAATAAACCATTCTACTTTGTCAGGGATGGTCTGTACCTGCCCCCCCTCAAGGTTTTAAGTATTGGCTAAAACACCGTTTTCCCCCACTGTGCCTTTTTTTAGGCAATGCCAAAGTGGCAAAACTTTCAATGTAGCAAAACCGACCCTAGAAAATATAAAGGTGTTACTGCCTAAAACAAAAATTCCAAGGTCTCCTGGAGAAAGCAGACATTTGTGCAATTACTGAGACATGGTTTAAAGCCTTGAAGACCACCCTGGCAGTGCACAGCTACAATGCCTTCCACACATTTAGATCAGCTACTGCATAGGCAGGGAATAAGGGTGGAGGTAAATCAATTTACATCAAAACCGATCATACCCTGGTCAAACAAGGTGACATGCTTGAGTGTCCACATATCAAAATCGTCATAGGCAAAGTCACATACCATATCCTTGCAAGCTATAGGTTCCCCTCTATGACCCAGGAGAAACATACCACATACTTAAATTTACTAGAATCACTCACAATTTAACCTAACACCATATTCAATGGTGACTTTAACTAACCCACTATAAACTGAGAATCATACATGACCCCAAATGTGCAAACCCAGAGACCCTTGGACTTTGTCCATGCAAACAGGCTGGATCAGATAGTTCATGCACCAACTAGAGGCAAGAAAATACCACATTTGGTCCTCACTAAAATGGGAGGATGCTGCACTCCCCTTAGTGCTATGTCCTCACTAGTGAGGTCAGACCATAAAGCTGTCTCCTTTGAAGAAAAAAAAGTGACCCCTGCTAAATTGGCAACACTTAGTTATTGTTCCAAGGCAAACTTCCTGCTATTAATTGATAACCTGGAAAAATTTCAGCCCCCCACCCCAAACCCTGAGGCCAGTGCTGCCTATGTGGAATGGTTCAGAAACCCTGCACAATTATGTCAATAGATGCACAGAAACAGCTGTGCCACCCATGAAAGAAATATAAAAAAACAAGCCACTATGGAATGATTTCCGATTTAAAAAGGATGTGTAACAAAAAAAAAATAGTCATGGCAAAAATAGAGTAGTGCAATGCCCAACAGGATAAAATTTCTCTCATCTTTCCAAATAAACAACTCATAGGACAAATCAAATATATCAAAACAAATTTAAGGTAAAAATTGCCTCCCTGGCTAAGGACAACAATACAGCTATCTTTAACTATGTCAACAACATCACAGGCAGTGCACATTAATGTGCAGAACTAATTGTAAACTGAGCCACCAGCACTAAGCCAAGAACATATAGCAAATCTACTGGTCAACAAATTCAGCTCCAATTTTACCCCTCTCACTCATTCAGCCACCCCTCTGAAAATACCATTAAATATAAGCACCCCCCCCCAACTATCAACAGAGAGTAGGTCCTCAACGCACTCTCCAAGGTCAAGAATACTGCATCAATGGACCCTGATAAAATCTCAGGCTGCATCCTAAATAGTAAGCAGCACACTGTATCCACACCACTAGAATCACTATTTAACCATAGCCTCTGGACAAGCTTCACGCTGCATGAATGGAGAACAGCAACAAGTCATCACTCTGCAGAAGGGTGAGCATCAGCTGACCCCAGAAACTACAGACCTATAAGCCTAACTAGTCTCATAAGAGAAACCATGGAAAGAATCATCATGCAAATGATTAGCAATGACACAGGGAATCTTCAAACACTGGATTAAGCCCGTTTGGTTTTGTTAAGGGCAGATCATGAGTGGTCAGCCTAGTGGACTTCTTTGAGAAGGTCAACACAGCAATGGATGAGGACAAAAGGTGCATACTGCCTACTTTGACCTGTCTAAGGAGTTTGATACAACATCCCACTCAGGCACTGTAGACAATCCCCTGGAATTAGGTATAAACCGTCATGTCACCTGACAGACAGCTAGCTGGCTCTCAAATAGGACCCAAGAAGTTAGGAAAGGGGAGTCTACTTCCACAAGGTCGGTCACTAGCAGAATCTCTTTGGGATCTGTGCTGGGTCCACTCCTTTTTGGCATCTACTACTACAAATTCAGGGCCAAAGTAATGGCCTTCTGTCTGACCACGTTTGCTGATGATTGCAAACTCGTTGCAGGCATAGAATTCCCCTCAACATGCAAACATTCTCCAAGAAAGACGGACACAGACAAATAACCGGTATCAAAGCCACAGTCTGAAACTCAATGCCAGGAAATGTATAATAGTATCCCCTTTGAGAAGTCGGCCATACTAAAGGAGGTGCTGTATTCAATAACTGGTCTGATGATGACTTTCTTGGACCTAGACACCATAAGCTTTTTATACACTGAAACTAGGAAACTACCTCATTGATAATGCATTCTTAAGAGTAGATCCATTTGTCAGGAATTTGGGGATGCATGTATACAGTAACCTGGCCTATGACTATCAAGTCTATGGCAGTAAGAAAATTATTCTATGCCGTGTAAACTATAAGCAAGGGTATGACATCTAAGAAAGTCATAATTCCACTGTATTTGGCCCTCACCAGATTACTGACTCAGTACCTCTCTTTCCCTTTGGTATATACCTAACCAGGTACATGCAATAACAGGAATGTCCATAAAAAGGATACAAGGAGTAAACATGTCTTACTTGGATCACCTCAAAGCCCTATCCCTGTACGCAGTCTACAACAGTCTGTTGACTGGGGGCGGGGGGGTCTAAGCTTGGCATGCAAGGCATCCTTGGATCCCACTCTGATGGACCATCTGCATAGCCACAAAACAAATAGCATTAGAAATACTCAATTTAGGGACTTAAGTCTTACTTGTCACATAAATAGTACATGTTAGAGGGACCTGTGTGTATGCCAAAGAATACCCTTTCTCTAGAATAAGCTTCGTATCTATTTGAAGCAGAAATTTTACTTAACTCAATTCAAATGTAATTTGGACCAGTGGATGGGGAATAGGAAATTCACCCCTTCTCTGGCACCTCAGAATAATCTTAAAGTCCCTAAACTTATCACCATGTTTAGAATAAATGTCTAGTCTTAAAAAGGTCCCTGTAGATGTATGCATCTATGAATATACCAACTAAAAAGCCTACCACTATTTTAGATGATACCCTAAACTGGCTATCTGTCAACACCTGTTCTGATGTAATATGAGATGTGGATATAAATACAGATTGGGCAATGTCTAAGAAAATAAAAAAAAAAACAATCATATTCTACTACATGGTCTCCATCATATTATTGGTCTTCCCACTAGTATTGACAGAACATCTAAAATCATCTCAGTTTGGACTCTAGTAAAACTGAGACTTGTTACCCCCTTGCAGAGATTCTAGAGGACACATTAAGGGACTGCTACCCTGCCTTCCTCACTTGGAATAAAGAGAATCCTGGCAAGTATCACAATTACCTCAAAGTAGGTAGTTTCGAAAATGCTATCTATCTCAGCAAACTGAAAAACAAAACAGAGAAGAAACCACACAGTAGCACAGAACAAAATGATAAAGCGCTTTTCGTTTATTCCAATAAACAAACTTCTTCAGATCAAGAAAAACAAAAAGTCACAGCTTAAATACTCTCTGGGCTAATACTTACAAAGTCAATTAACTACTTAAAGTGAAATCTGACTTACAAGACACGCCCTATTTGCAAACACAACTAGACTAAAAACTGCTTTTAAAGTAAAAGCTAAAAATCCAAATAGTCAGACTAAAAGTACAACTAGCGTTGTCTATAAAAATGTGTAAATCTAGCCAACTACTAAGCTAGTGAGGCAAAGAAATAATAATTACAAGTGCATAAAAACTCCGCTGGTGTTTGTAAAACTGAGTTAATACAAATACCTATGTTAGTGCACTAAACTGTGTATGTTGAAGCACATCAAGTGTACTGAACATAATTGGTAGTAAGTAAAGTATCAAGATAAAACTACAAATTCTCAGCAAAAAATACACATAAGGTCACTGAACCAAGGTGCTCAAAAGCATTAGAATAGCTGTGTTGTGCTAGTGGGGAAGGTAACCTGACACAGCCTACCTATTAAGGCTCCTAAGTTTAAGAACACTACTTAAAGAACAGTTCTCATTCAGACCTGGTGAACTGTATGCGTTGAGTCTAATTTGCCAAAACAGCTCTCGCTCTTCTAACTTAAGTGGGAGAGGAGCACCCCTGAAGTCCTGTGTGATCTGGTCAATAATCAAAAATTTAAACATATGGTTGGGATAAACTGAAATGTGTTTTGCTAGTGCATTATCAAGTTTCTGCTTCCTGATCGCATAAGTATGTTCACAAATGTGGTCACGTAGGCGTAGTTCTGTTTGCCCACATAGAAAGCTGTACAGGTTTGGCACATAGCTAAGTAGATCACCATTCTTGAATTACAGTTAGCTCTTAGGTTCAACTTGTATTCGTGATTGTGAACTTTAAATCTATTGGATTCCAAGATGTATTGACAAAAATTACACGCCTGGCATTTAAACATGCCAGCTGTCATTGGTTTTTTAATGTTATGTCGTTCAAGGAGGGCTTTGAGGTTTTTTGCCTTTCTATAAACAACCAATGGGTGATTACCAAGTTTTTGGTGTACTGTATTGTCCTTTTTGAGTAAGTCCCAATTTTTACGTAGTGCCTGAACACAGTCACTACTATTGAGACTGTATGTTGTTATGAATGTGACACCAAAACATTCAGAAGGATGCCTACTTGTGTGGACATTTACTAAGTCTGTGTTCGAGGATTCAGTGTCATTCATAAGAACCAATTCTCTATTCAAGATTGGTTTATAAAAATGACACTGACGCTTTAAACGACACTTCTTCTATTATAGTGGTTATCATTTCATGTGGGTAACCCCGGTGTAAAAACATATTCCTTAGGTGTCCACATTCATTGGCAAAATCACTATCCAATGTGATAATGCGGGCTGCCCTCACTAGCTGACTTTTGACGATCGCCCGCTTCTGATGAAAAGGATGACAACTTGTGTAGTGCAGGAATGAGTTGGAGTACGTTACTTTCCTATATATATTAGCTGTATAAAAGCTAGTGTCTTTAGATAGTAAAATGTCCAAGTACGGGATGACTTCAGTATGGAAACTAGCAGTGAATTTCAAAAACTGTGTAGTTGAATTAAAATAGTCCACTAACGCTTCACTCGTGGGCAAGTCACCGTCCAGGAGGATAAAAATATCGTCCAAGTAACGGGTGTAAAAAATCACCTGGTCTTTAAATGGGCAGTTAGTGGACACGTGATCGTGTTCCCATTGTGTCATGGCTAGATTGGCAACACTGGCCCCACAAGGGGAGCCCATGGCTACTCCAGTTTTTTGCAAATAAAAGTTGTTGTCAAATGTAAAAAATTGTTAGACAAGACTAGGTCCAACAATTCGTGAACCAGAACCAACTCATTCCCACTACTACCATTAGATCTAAGCACTTGTTCTACCCAGTCCACTGCACAGATTTGTACACCTGCATTCCCCAAGACATAGCAGTGGACTGGGTAGAACAAGTGCTGGGGCTGAAAAGGGATCTACGTTCCTAGCCTCTGCCCAACAAGAAAAACGTTTCCATTTACTAGCATAAGTTTTCCTGGTTGTGGACTTGTGAGAGGAGAAGCCTGGCTAAGGTTGGAAGTGGAGCAACCAAGCTGTGAGCTGGAGAGTTTGGAGGGATTGATGAATCAGTAGATCTGGAATCGGGTCCAGAGTCCAGGGCTGATTGAGAAGGTAATGGTGCAGGAATGGGAACTATATCTGTCGTGGCCAGTAGGGGGATATGAGGATTATTTTGCAACCCAACGATATTGCTTTCTGTATGAGTTTTGCTATCAGGGGAAACTGAGAAAAGGCATAAAGAAGTCCCTGAGGCCAATCGTGGACTAGAGCGTCACTGGGTGTGTGACCTGGAAGCGGAAGAAGGGAGAAGTAGTTGCTGCATTTGCTGTTGAAGGGGGTGGCAAAAAGATCACAGCAAGGCTGTCCCCATTTGCGGAAGATAAGATCTGCAAATTCCTGATTCAGAGACCACTCATGAGGCATGAGGATAGCTCTGCTGAGCCTGTCCGCTATGACGTTGGACCTCCCAGGGATGTGCGTCGCAATCAGAAAACGTTGGGAGGAAATCCCCCACTGCCACAGTCTGAGTGCTTCTCGACACAAGGGGTAGGAACTGGTTCCACCCTGCTGTTGATGTACCACACCACTTGACATATTGTCTGTGTGAATTGCAATGGTGCCAGAAGGAAGAGAGTCCTGAAGGGCTTGCAACGCTAGGAGCATGGCTCTCATTTCTAGGACGTTTATGTGCAGATGGTACTCGTGAGGTTGCCAAGTGCCTTGGACTGTCCTGCCCAGATAATGCCCCACCCCACCCTATCAGGGAGGCATCTGTGGTCACTGTGGCTACCAGAAGGGGCTGAATGAAGGGTCTGCCCTGAGTCACTAGTGGGGAGACCATCCACCATGAAAGGTGCCTTTTTCATGCTTTTGTAATCAGGATCATGTGAGACCTGGGCAGCTCTTGGAAAGACCACTGTGTGAACAGAAGCCACTGAAGGATCCTCATATGAAAGTGGGCCAGTGGGATTAGAAGAATGGCTGCTGCCATGGAACCCAGAGTTTGAAGGACGAACCTGACTTGGATCCTTTTGCTCTGCATTAGAATCTGTACTTGCTGATGAAGTGTATACACCCTTTCTAGCGTTAGCCTTGCAAATATGTTCCTTGTGTCTAAGACTGCTCCTATGCAAGTGATAGATTGACAGGGCAACAAGGCAGATTTTTCAAAGTTTATTGTAATGCCTAGCTGGGAGCAGATTGTGACTGTGTAGTCCCTGGCTTGTAGGAGTTGATGCCTGGTAGTAGCAGTGAGGAGCCAGTCGTCTAGATATGGAAACACCTGGAATCCTCGACGTCTCAGGTGAGCCGTGACCACTGCCATACATTTGGTGAACACCCTGGGGGCTGTGGTGAGACCAAAGGGCAGAGCTCTGAACTGATAATGACTGGTTCCCAGCCAGAAGCGAAGAATGGACTGTAACGTGACCATCCAAAACTTTGTTCTTTGTACAGACCTGTTTAGTCTGCTGAGATCCAGAATCGGTCTCCAGTCCCCTTTCTTTTTTGGTACCAAAAAGAACCTTGAGTAAGTTCCGGATCCATGCTGGTCTGCCAGGACTTCCTGGATGACTTTTTCTAGCAGTTTTGAAACTTCTATTACTGCTTGGTCCTTCAGATTGGGTGGAACATCTGGAAGGGACTTCTTTGACGGTAGGGGGGGGGGGTTGATGGAAGGGAATTTTGTAACCTCCAGATATAATGGACCATACCCATCTGTCTTGCGTTAAATTTTGCCAGGCTTTTGGGTACAGTGAAAGTCTTCCCCCGACTGCCTCCAGAGGTGAGCAGCCGGGCAACCCTTCATGGATGTTGAAAGGGCTCATCAGAGAAAGATTCTCTGTTGCCCTGGTTCTGCGGACCCCCTCTGCCACAAGGGCGGCGTCTGTTATTGTTGTTTCCCCCTCTAACCCTGGAGGAAAAATCTCTACGTGTGTCAGGCAAGGCTCCCTGGGATTTTCGGAACTACATCTTGCCACTCTTCTGACCTTTGGGGTAAGGTCTAGAGGGAGTGGAAAAACAGACTCCCATGGCAGAGAGAGTCTTGCCTTCTTGCTCACACCTAGTCAAAGTGTCTTTCACCTGTGGTTCAAAAAGAAAGGAACCATCCAAAGGGGGTGTTGGTGAAGGCCGCTCGAAAGGATTCCGCAAAGTTACACAGCCGCACGCATGCATGCCTCCTAAGGGCCACACCCATACCTGCGGCTCTACTCGCACCATCGGCTGCATAGGAAATGAGCCTCATGGAGGAGTTAACTACAGAATTAAGCGTTGCCAGCTGGGAAGCTACTTTAGCTTGAGCTCCCTCAGCTGATGGATCTTGAAGGGTATCTCCAAGCTCTTTAAGGAGATCCCTCTGAAGCCGGGTAAAATGACATAAGTAGTTCAGTGACCTCATAGAGAAGGTCGCTGAAGTGAACATTCGCTTCCCGTATCTGTCCATCATTCTAGATTCCTTGTTAGGAGGATGGACAGACGAAGAGGTCTCCGCTAACTCTTTTTTGGTGGCTGCTGCTACCACCATGGCATCAACATGGCATCAACAGGAACACCTTTAGTAAGGAATTGCTTACCCTGGGGTGCTGTGAAGAATTTACCAGGTCTCCTCGGAGTTGGTTCCACTGTATCCAGAGCTGACCAAGCCTTTCGAGCCACCACTGCCATGAGTGGATCGAAAGGCGGAGAAACCCAGGAGGTGGAAGGTTGAGAACCGAAAGCATCCAGAAATACAGACTCCTCCTCGGTAGGGGGTAGGGGCTAGGGGATTCCAGTTCCCCCTCTGCTTAAGCATTTCTAGGATGTCTGAGAAAGAAACATCTTCAGATGGGGATCTCGGGGACCCTTCCGAATCATCTAAATCTGTATCAGAAGTGACAGACTCGGGGGAGTCAATGCGCTTCCTCTTGGACTTCTTACGAGGGGGCTCCTCTGAATGATCAGGGGAGGCCTCGGAAGAAGAGGAAACACCCAATGGGGTGTCCTGGAGCATCGGTTCCCTCCGCTTGGGGCCTGGAGGAGGAACAGAGGTTGGCACAGGCACTACAGAGGATGGAGCCGGTGGGGCTGATAATGGAGCTGACTCAGTGGCCAGCACACTCCTCATGACATCGAAGGCATCCCTGCCACGATGCAGAGAAAGCTCCGGTTCAGAGGAAATAGGAATCTTTCTCCGCACCGAGGGAGATGGCTCAGAAGCCAATGTAGGAGCCGAGCTCACCTGCGCCGAAGCTCCAAGAGGGAGAACGGGGACGGACAAGGGTCCGATGCCACTTGCCCCCTCGGAGCCGAAGAGGGAGCCCCGGCGCCCAGATCCCCTGATGGACAGCACCACCAAGGGGATCAGAGCAGACGTCAGAATCGAAGGAGATAAGAGTTATCGGAGACGACGGTTCCACTACTCGAACCCCAATGAACTCTGGCTCAGAACTCATTGGAGTTGGAGGAGGAACATCGAGAGAAGTGGACGGAGCCAACACCTGTTGAGGAGGGCTGGACAACATTTTGGCAAGTGCCTGCGACTTTAGCAACCTACTGACCACTCTCTCCACATCGTGATCCGACAGCCTAGAGGATCGAGGGGAGTGAGAGGATCAGTGACTACGCTCGCTCTGAAGTAAAGGAGACCGAGGAGCCGAATGCACCGATTCTAGTGAAGGGGACCTCAGCCTCTTGTGGCTCCGCGATGGCTCTGAAGTCTCTGATGGAGCTGACGGGGAGATTGTCTTGTCGGTGCCAGCCGGAACCGAAGTGGAAGGTAAAATCTGAACCGAAGACTGCTCCGAACTTGTAGCCGATGGCTTGGTGGGTTCGGGGGATTTCACAGGCTGAGAGCTCTTGGCTGGTGAATCCTGGGGTTTTAAAAGACCCCTAAGAATAAGATTATTCTTACGCTCCTGCAGGACTCTTGGACTAAAGGCATGGCAGATAGAACAACAGTCCTGCAGGTGCACAGCGCCTAAACAATAGACGCAATAAGTGTGCACCTCTGTCAGAGACATTTTCTGACAGCATGAGTCACACTTCTTGAACCCAGAAACCTTGGATTCCTTTGACATCCTTAAAGAAGGAAAACAGCAATTATAACAACAACTACCAGAAGCAACACTCTACTAAACGACTATAGCTAAAGGTTTTTTTTTTTATGTAAATAGGAAAGCCTCTAACTTAAATGGCTTGCCTATGAGAGAAAGGTAGAAGGAAAGCCTCTAACTTAAACGGCTAACCTGACAAGAAGAGGTGGGGGGGAGGGGGAGAACTCTAAGTTAAACTAGTTCTACAAGAAAAAGAGGGATACTACAACTAAACACTAGCGATCACAAAACAAGACTAACGTTAATAATAAAACACTAAAAGTGTTGAATTCTAGAGTAAGAAAGTTATACAAAAAACTTAATACGAGCCTGAGCCAGAAAAACGACACCTTGCAGTTGAAGCGGCAAACGAGATCTGGGTAGCTATCGCTAGGCATCATGGGTAGTCTCAAGCCAGTAAACAGCTCTCGAGCTATTGAAGATGGCCGAGTCGGAGCTGAGGATCGACTCCGATCCCAACCAGCAAGAACGAAGGCGAGATAGACAACTTAACATCAGCTGTTTCAAAAAAGGAAGAGTTAAAAGACAGAGCATGTGGAGAAAAGCTGAGATGTTCTAATGTACCAGAGAAACTGGAAACAAAAGTACACTTGTGTAGGTTAAACTTACCCCAATAGCAGATGCTCGAATGTCACTACTGCAGTAACCTTAGCTATAAGGGGCAACATCCTGCCAAGGATATAATAGCTGAACAGCTTCCTAAGTTTCAGGGCACCTTCCACATGCTCATCCTATCAGGCAGGTTGAGCTGAGCTGACTAAAAAGCCAATATGGGCACAAAGTCCTTCAGAGCTTTCCTGCCAGCAAACAGAGAGAGGCTGAGCCCTGAAATGACAATGCTAAGAACAAAAATAAATGTCCACACCCCGCCATAAAAAACACACCAATAATTAAGGGCGGCTGGAAGGAAAGAACCACTGTAGGAGTGATCATCTGAACATCTACTGTTATGATAAGTTTAACAAACAAATATACTATGTTCATCATACTGATCACTGCTGCAGTAGCCTTAGCTATATGTGTAGATTACCTTAGCGAATTACATTTGGGAGGTGGAAGGAGAAGCGTCAGGAAGCCTCTGGAGAATGGTCCTATCAGTGCTTGATCTGGGCTTAGACAAGGCATCAAGCTTGTAGTGCTTTGTAAAAAAAAAAAAAAAGTATATATGGAGTACTAAGTGGCAGCTTCTAGAATCCAACCCTTGCCAAAAAGCCATAGATGAAGCCAACACCATAGTTGAATGGGCCTTGATCCTGCCTAGTACAGTTTTGTTATGGGGAGTATAACGAGAAGTAATATGCTTAGACAACCATTTGGAAAAAGTCTGTTTTGAGATAGGTTATCCCTTCTTCCCACCTTCACAAGAAATGAACAATTGATCCATAGATCTGAAAGATTTAGGTCTATCAAGATAGTACCCAAATTATTTATGGGCATCCAAGGTAATGAGTATCCTCTCTCCCTCACTTATAGGTTCAGGAAAAAAACTGGGGAAATGCATAGACTGGCTTAACAAACTTGGGTACCACATTAGGCAAAAAAAAAAAAAAAGAATTAGTTCTCAAAGAAACTGTCTCTATGGAAAATGAGAAAGGGTTGACTCACCATAAGAGTTTGCAACTAAGAGACTCTTCTTGTAGAGGTCACAGCAATAGCAAAACTGTTTTCCATGTGAAGAACCGCAAGTCAGTAAGATGAGACGGTTCAAATGGAGCAAGTAAAAGCATCTCTAACACAAAACTAAGTGGCCACCAGTTTTCTTGGAGACTTATGCAAACCCCTTTTAAGAACATTTTGACAAGAGAATGTATTGAAAGAGGAGAATCCATGGGCAGGCATGCTGAAATAGCCAAAAAATGAACCTCGACAGAGGAATAAGAAAAGCCAAAGGAAAGTAACTCACACAAATATTGTAAAACTAAAGGACGACTAACCTCGAATGAGTGCTGGTTACGTTGTTGCCAACTAGAAAACCTTTTCCTTTTGCTAATATACGATTTTCTAGTAGCAGGCTTTCTTGCCTCCAATAGTACCTGCTGCACATATTCAGTAAACAGGTGCCTAAAATGAATTAATACCCTATCATCCAGCAAGTCAAATTAAGATTTTTAAAGTCAGGGTGTATCAAACACCCCTAATATTGAGTGAGTAGATCCAGTCTGTAAGAAATCTTGTGGTAATATCCTCTGGCCCTTTCCAAAAGAAGGAAGAACCATGGCTGTCTGGGCCAACAGGGAGTCACCACAATGACCTTGGGGAATTATTTGGGATCTTCAGAAGCACCATGGATATTAGTGGAAAGGGTGGAAAAGCATACAGGAACATTTCTATCTGTCTTCCAGGCCTTCTTGCATGAAGTCCAGGAAAAAAATCTTGCCAGTTCACTGTTCAGACAGGAGGCAAAGCAGTCTATTTGAGGAACACTCCACAGATAGATTAAATCTTGGAAGCCTCCCTGACCTAGTTTCCATTCGTGAGGGTCTGTCCTAATCCTGCTCAGCTTGTCTGCCACACAGTTTTCCTCTGACAGAATGTAGGATGCCTGCAGAGTGACATTGTGTTGTGAAGCTATATCCCATATGGATAGTCTGCAAAGGGGGTATAATCTTGTTCGTCCTTGCTTGCTGACATACCACATGACTGTGTTATTGTCTGCCGCCACTTGAAGAGGTAGCAGGGACCAAAGATGGTTCAGAGAGCAGAGTGCCTTGATCAGGGCAAGCACCTCCCTTGATATTTATGTGCTTGTGTTGATCCTTGGTGTCTCACACCTTCTGCACTTTTATCCCTCCTGAAAATGCTCCCTAAGCAAAATGCAAAATGTCTGTGGTGACGGACTACTTTGGAGGAGGGAGGGAGAAGAGGAATCCTGGATTTAAAGATATCTGGTGGCCTAATGGTTAAGGTGTTTGCCTTACAAACACAAGGTACAGGGTTTGAGTCTCACAAGGGATAATTGGCTAGGCTTAAAATGGCAAGCAAGGGCAGTTAGCCTAGTACTAATCTAAGAACCTAAGAACCTAAGAAATCTGTTGTCACCTCCAAAAGATTTCTCTTCTGACAAATCCCAGCACTGGGATTTGAAAAGACAAAGGGTGTTAATGCTGGAACCAAAGAGATTTCAGACACCACTGTATGTTTCTCATGTGGAGTCTTGCCAGGGTTATCATGAGAATGGCAGATACTATGAGACCCAAAATCCTGAGGTATTTCCTTGCAGTGACCAAAGTCTGCGTAGAAAACCTCAGAAATATATCTAGATAAAGATCTATTTTTTCCCGTGGAAAAAAAGCTCATTGAATTGAGGTGTCCAGTTGATATCCCAGGAACACAATTCTGTGTGAAGTAATCAAGAAAGGCTTTTGGATGTTCTTTTGGAATCACAGCTTGTACGAGATGTTTTACTCAACACAGAGATTCCTGACAGTATGAAAAAGACTGCACAGATAAGCAGTTCTTCTAAATACGGAAAAAGGACTGCAATGAGCTATAACTGGAGCTAGGCACTTCGTGAATACTCTTGGTGCAGTGGATAATTTAAAGGGCAAGGCAGAGAACTAATAATGTGATCCAGACACACAAAACCTTAAGAAACATCTGAAGTCTGGATGAATAGGGATGTGATGATCAGCATCTTTAAGTCCAGTGTTACCAGGAAACTTGAATGAGGAACAAAAGCTAATGGGTTGTAAAGTGACATCATTTTGAATTAGGGCACTATTATAAACAGGTCTAGGAAAGAAAAATCCAGAACTGGTGTCCAAGCATTTTCTTTATCTGGCACTATGAACATCCTTGAATGAAAACCCTTCTTCACCTGGGAAGGAGGAACTAGTTCTATCACTTCATGAGACAGCATGTGATGGAAGAACCAGTGCAAACAAGAGTCTGATCTGGAGGATGAGGAATGACCCGCAGGAAAAAAAAATTCCCTCCTGCTGCCATCCATAATCTTGATGAATGACTTTCAGAACTCATTTGTCCGAAACAATATGATGCCAAAGAGAAAAACAGAGATTCAGACTTTCTAGAAGAAGAATCTCTTGAGTAGTAACTCAGACTTGTTGGACTGTCCCTGGTTTTGGGAGTTTCAACTCTTTGTTTTTGGAACTCCACTGTCATTTCTTCTTAAACATCTGTTTGCCTGTATTTTGTTAAGACTTACTTTTTTTTTTTTTTGCCAAAGTTGAATAAAGAAACAGAAAATCACTTGAACACTTTGGAAAAGGAGGGCTAAAAAAAAAATCTTGAGAGACCCTGAATCAGCTTGCCCCTTTCATCACACTTTTTGATCACCTCTACAGCAGAGGAGCCAAACATTAAATCTCTATCCAAAGGAGAATTTAAAATCTCATTTTTAACAATAGGAGAGGTTATAAGAATGCAGCCATGCACATCTCCTCAAAACAGAACCAGTGGCCATAGCGCTGAAAGAAGTAAACAATGAACAGCAAGTTGTGCAACAGAAGAAACTAAGTAACCTAAAAACAGATTTTTCCTCACAAGAAAAAACTGCAGAAAAAAAAACATTCCTTATACTTTCCCATTTCTCAGAACAAATGAGCCTGACAATTAAACATTCTGAAATCAAAGTTGCAGAAGGATACACTTTTTCCCATACCTATCAATAATTTTCCCATCCTTATCAGAAATGGCAGGATTAAAATTAAGTGTTAGCAGCTGTGGGATCAACTAAAGCTGTAGCTGCTGGATCTAGTTTAGGAACAGTGTATAAAAATTCGAGAGCTGGAGGAATTTTATACAACTTATCTGCCTTTTTAGGGCAGCTCTCTGGCTCTCAGGAAAATTACAGACAATAACACACACATCCTCTAAGGCAGACAAAACAGAAGGAATGTCTGTATGTTCTGAAAAATCCATCTAAAACAGCCCAAAGTATTTTTTGAGGGAAAGAGAAACCTCAGCATTCACCCACTGAAAAACACTGGCACATTCTAGCAATAGTCTCAGAGAAAAAGAACCTCCCACAACAAGAATCAGAAAATGAGCTCTCTCGGAGTCTGAAACAAAAACATAAGGGGAAAAAAACTGTATCCATCCCTGCATCATCCTGTTCAGATTGAGAATCTTGAATCTCTTCAGAATATGAGGAATCCTTCTTTCTTTTACCAAGAACTACTTTACAAAAAGAACAACAGCCTGAATTAAACTCTGAGACAGACCTAGTACACTACTCTTATCCAAAGAAATTTGAGGAGTACATACATGCTTGGTTTTCTGTTTGTTTTTGACAGGAAAAATGGGGCAATGCGTGTTACTAATGGCAGCTTCTGCTTCCCCAGGGATGGGCATAATATTCTGACACAACAGGGAAATATTTCCTGTTCCTTCTCCTAGACCGCCAAGAGTGGCCCACAGCCACAGACAATGTAGCTAACCCCTGGTCCACAATGGCTGCAAGTGCTTCACCAGAGGGATCTGGGGTAAAAGATAAGTGGCCTGAGGTACAAGAGTCACCTACCTGCAGCTAAGGTACACGGCTAGCCTGCAAAGGCTATATGCTTACTTTTTTCTTTTTGTGACTGGAAGAAGGACCGACTGTATAACTGGTAGTTGCTCTAAGGTCAAGCCAAAAATGGTGCCTATTTCCCATGGAAGACAAGCAGCAATTGCCAGTAAATACTATTGGCCCACAAAGGTTACTTGTATGACAGAAAAAGGCAGTAAAAAGCACTTTACAACACGTTACCATACCAGTCCCACCAAAGAAAAATAAATAGAATTTCTCCACAGAAAAAAATATTTTCAGTTACTCTGCACTACTTTTAAACTGATAAAAAAAAACTAGTGCTCCGTTTGAAAGTATATTACAGTCTCAACAATTCTAGCTTTAAAATAACTTTCCTGAAAATGAAAGTAATAAAACATTAACAAAATTAAGAACATGGAAGTTTTTTCCACAATGGAAACTTATTTGCCCAGCAAAGGAAAGCACCAGCTGACTGTCAAGCCTCCAAAAGCCTCACAGAAGCATATACTTTGGTGACAGTAAAGCTCTGATGGACTTTGCATCAAAACCTGAGCCCTGAAGCTTCGGAAGCTGTCCAGCTTTTATATCCTTGGCAAGATATAATCCCATATGGCTAAGGCTACTACAGAAGTGATCAGTCTGAGGTCAATCATATTTGCTTACTGCTGTAGTAGTAATCAATATGATAAACATCAGACTGTTTTAATTCTATGAAAGCACAAATACGGAAATGGACTGGTATTCCACAGCAGGATTTGTTAACTGAAAGGGCACATTAAGCGTATGTTCCAAACCTGGCCATGACAGAGCAGCCAAGACCTGTAATAGTAAAGATGCAATCATGCCATTAGAAAGAGTTGATCTTGGCAAAACTGTGGCAGAAGAGCAAGGTATTAAAAATCGGAGACAGTAAAGTGTTTGTGAAAAATGATTTTTCACTGTACACCAGGCAGAATGGAAGCAAATTTATCACAGCAATTCTGGCCTGTCAAACAGGCAAGAGTGAGATTCAAGCTGCTGTATCCAGCTGTCTTCAGAATATTTTTTTCCTGGAGGATCAAAAACATTTTTTGATGCAGAACAAGCTAAAGAGGAAATACAAAAGCTAATCCAACAAAAAAAAATGAGACATCAAACAGAATGGAACTCTGTTTCTCATTCTTCTAAAAATAAATTTCATAGAGTGACTTTGCAGTGGAAACTTTTCCAGTACTCCAAAGGAAAATGCTCTTGAGTGACAGAAATAAAAATCACAGGAGCTGACTAGAGGAATCGAGAGTACTATGTAATTGAACCAGCCTGGTGTTGGGAGATGGGGGTAAACAGGAAGAAGACCTGCAACAATTAGTAAATAAATGTGAGATTTAAAAGCATCAATCACATTTGTAAATATGGCTTTGTAAGAAAAAATGGTTGAGAAAGATTGTACTTTGCTAAACGTGTGGGTGGACTGTAAAGCATACACTCAACTTTATGTCATTCATGTTTAAAAAGACACTAAAAGGAAATAAAGTAAGAAAAACAATTTTGTTCTTAATATTTGTGTAAATCACTTACTACAAACTGCATGTTATACAATAAAGCAGATTTGTGTAGCACGTAATCCGGGATATCTTAAAGGTGTTTCTTTTGAGTGATTGTTGTATGTGACAGATATTAAAGTAAACAAGTACTTCATTTATTAGTTTTATGTTCTAAGAAATACATGCATTACAATGTAAAAAGACAAGAAATGTCACACAAAAGCAAGTTTAAGTTAATATCCTGCAATTTTGGGTTGTTGGATGGAGTGTAAAAGTGCACTAATTATGTTATATGCAGAGTTGAGATTTATTTATTTATTGGCATTTGTTCACCAGGAAAGTCCACTGGGCCAAAAGAATCCATTTTCAGTGGAGGCTCGGGGAAAAAAGCTCCACAATGGCAGTTAGTATAACAGTACATAAAATATAAAACAGTTAGTAGATGCATGCAATATTAACCAAAAAAAGACCATATTAAACAACAGTAGAAAATAAATGTGCAATGCACGACATGTACAGATTTATACAGGTCAAAGTTACAAACTAATCAAGTAATTGTATTATTATATTCTGGACACAATACACTGAAAAAATAGTCACATAGCAGTATTTTAAAGATGTTCTGAGAGTATAAGCAGCACAATAGTGCAGGGTAGAGTGGAGGTGAAGACAGACATTAAAGCAAAGATAAATTATTTGTTTTGAGTAGTGATAAAAGAAGGTCTGAAGAAGTGAAGATGTAAATTAAGGTGTAGGGATTCAGGTTGATGGACAGATGACAACTGAGACATCTGCATGGCCATAGGGTGGAGATGTGTTGCTGCAAAGATTTTTTTTGAAGGAAGATACACTACTGGAGGCTCTGATAGCTAATGGAAGAGAGTTTCAAAGCTTGGCAATATACAAGGAATAAAGCATGTTACCAGCTGGGAGTTTAGGTTTGTCTACTTGCAGGAGAAGTTGATTTTCAAATTAAGTGGTCTATTTGGGTTGTTCTGGGTTAAGATGGAAGAAAGGGATGAGCAGTCTGAGGGCTTGTAAATGATTTTGTGTGCTGTGATTAGCTGTAGGTAGGTTAGATAATGTGGAAGTTCGAGCCAGTTAAGTGATGTTAGGGCAATGCAATGATGGGAAGAGTATTTTGCTTTGGTTGCAACTTGGCTACCGTGTTCTAACATGACTCAAGCTTGGTTTTTAGGGTGGAGTGGATAATGGTAAGAAGAGGAGCACCACACAGGAGGGAAGGTAGGAAAAAGGTTAAGGCAGGAGTACACTTACAGAACAGTTAAGATAGTATTTATGATGGTAGAGTGCCTAGTTTATAGTTTTTTTTTTTTTATATTATTGTGGATGTAAAGGTCAAATGTCAGGTTTTCATTGAGAATACCTCCTAGTGGGAGACCACCTCTATAGTAGTGTTGTTTTGAGAATGAATGGTGAAATCTGTCTTGTTAACAGAGAGGTTTTTCTTGAGAGTAAATAATTTAGTTTTGTTCAGGTTTAGAGCTAGATGATTAATTAGCCATCCAGATTTCAGTGGTGGTAAAGGCATTCTGGCTTATCTGCATAAGTTCTGTTGTTGATTTAGCAGAGCAAATAATGGTTGAATCATCTGCATATTGTACAACAGTTCCATTTCTAAGGTTGGTATGGAAGTCATTTATAAAAATATTGAAGAGAAGGGGTAAATGGAGAGAAAGTGTTGAGCAATCTAGTATATTGTTGTCTACCTTGTAGATAGTTAGCAAACCAGTTTAAAACTGGGGGGAGATACCTAGAGTGGAGAGTTTACTGACAAGTAGTGGGTGGGTGGGAAACTGTATCAAAGGCTTTTGAAAGGTCACAAAAAAGAGAATACAAATTTACCAGTGTTTCTAGCTTGATTGACTGTGTTCATAAAGGAAATAAGGGCAGTAGTAGTACTGTGGCCAGGCCTAAACCCATATTGAGTTGGGGACAGGAGTTGGTTTAATAGTAGATAGTTTAGAACATGATAATAAATAAATTTTTCCAGGATTTTAGAGAGAGGGGAAGAGAATGGCAATGGATCTGAAATTAGAGATATCTGTGTTATTACCACCCTTATGGAGTGGAAGAATGGATGCTTTTTTCCATATATTGGAAATACAGGGCTCTTGGAGGGATCTATTGAGAAGTATGCTGACAGGACAGGCAATGGATCTGAGATTTGGAGGTATTCAGGCGGTAAAGTTGTCAGGGGCACAGGTGCCAAGTTTCAGTTTAAGGAGAAGTTTAGTTATGATAGTGATGGGAATGGGGGAGAAAGAAAAGGTAGATAGGTTGGGAGTGGTATCCTGAGATGGAGGTGACAGTGGATGACAGTAAGTATTAGACTTAGTTTGGGGAAAGGTAGTGGTGAGTTTAGCTATTGTGTCGAAATATGAATTGAGGGTGACTATTTCACTGGCAGTTTTCTTGGGGAATAGGCATGGGCTGTTTTTGGTACCAGGGTTAGACATGAAATGGAGTTCCAAAATTTCTTTGGATTTTGTTTGCAATTTTTGAAGGTTTAGATAGCATTCCTTTCTATCATTAATGATTACGTGCATTGCTTGATTACGGAGCTGTCTAAATTGTAGGAGATCAGTGGAATTCTTTTGCTTTTGCCATTTTCTTCCCATATTTTGTCCCTGGCAGTCATGGTTTGCTTAGTAGGCTTATTAAGCCATATGGCATGCTTAATTTCAACTCTTTTTTTTTTTTTTTTGTCTAACAGGGGCTAGTTTGTTTAGGGTAGTTGGGAATGTAGAGTTGAAGAATTCAACAGCCCCATCAAGGGGCAGAACTTTTAGAATATTCCAACTGATTTTTCTAAGGGGGTAGAACTTTTAGAATATTCCAACTGATTCTTCTAAGGGTATCACTGACAGCTGTAGGGTTGAAATTACTTACATTTCTAGTTTGTCTGGAAGGTGGTCACTAATGCTGCAAGAAAAGTGTTCCTGCTGCTGAAATTTTGTTAGGGTCAGAGACTAGTATCCAGTCAAGAACTGAGCCACTGTCTATTTTTGTTGGGTCAAGCTGTATCTGTTATTAGCTGTGTAAAGTTGAAAAGGTTGATATTGGGTAATAGAGAGTGCACTAAACCTGAGCCAGTTTATGTTTACAACACCTAGGATAGTTGTCTCATTTATATTGTTTGATATTCAGGCAAGAATATCTTCAAGAAGGGGAATATTGCTGCCTGGGGGGATGTACATTGATATGATACAGAGATACTTAGAATTGTTCAGTTTGAGAAGTGATGTAAGTATTTTGGCAGTACAGAACTGAGGAATAGGCTTTGAGGATGGGACAATGGTGAAAGTACTGGGAAAGATTATAGCAATGCCTCCTCCTTTTTTATGGGGTCTATCATTCCGTAGACAGGCATATCCTGGAGGGAGGAATTCTGAATCTTTTATCTAGGGTTTCAAACAAGTTTCGGTTACAGCTAATATGTCTGGTTTATTCAAGCACATCCAGGGATAGAATTCTAGTATTTTGTTGCTGATGGTTTGAAAATTGATTGTTGTGAGATTTAGTGAATTATGTCACTTGGGGAGGTTGGGATTCAAAGGGACAGGTCCTGGGTTGGGGTGGATATCTGCACATAGGAATGTGTTAGCTTGCTTGAGCAGGTAGCTGAAAGGTGGGAGGTTTCTTTTTAAGCAACAGAAGACGGAAATATGGATGTGAGTACGTTTATGGAGAGAGAGTAGTTTTAGTTTGGTACGTAGAAATATATCAGAGTAGTAGAAGAGGGGTGAAGATTGTATGGTAATTGCAGATGAGAGTTTTTGGGGTGTAAAAGTTGTGTATAAGGATGTTAGTTGAAATAGGAAACAGTGAAAGGGCAAGGGGGCAGAGTAGAAAGATAGGTGTACGAACAGGCAACACAGTAGAAAAGTGAAGTTGTACAGGAAGCTGCTGTTTGTTAGTGATAGTTTAGATGTATTAGTAGATAGTATAGATAAGAGATGTAGTAAGTATAGTAATATGAAGATGCTAGTTACTTTTGAAGGTGTTTAAATTGGGTAATTGCTTTATTATTGGGTAATGGTGTGGTAAGGGTGTTGATTGTTATTGGATGGGGAAGTATGGGGGAGGAGCTAAGGAGAAAATAAATGTAACTGATTCAGGGGTTGGAGGGAATGTGGGTAGGGTAGGGGAGCAGAGTGAGCCCATGCAAAGCGAGGTCAAATGGAGTGGGCTGGCCCAGGATGAGCAGAAATTACTCTTAAAAACAATCAGTGAGACAGGTAAATAAAAGCAGAGTGTCGTGTTGCAAGAGTTTGTTAGGGAAGTGTGACAGTGATGTAAGGATGGCAGAAAATATTGTGAGGGGATAGAAATGCAGGACTACTTTACTAGAAAGGAGTGGGCTAGATGGGGGCAAAGTGGAGAGAGAGAGAGAGAGAGAGAGTAGAGTAGCAGGGCAGTAAAAACATTAGGCTGAATTAAAAGACCTATGCAGACAAAAGGTTCAGTAGAAGGGATGTTTCTTCAGTCCAAAAGTAAAGGAGAGTGACCAAGAAGGCAAGTGTAGGAAACCAGAAACTAGATGAAAAGTGGGAGAAGGTGATAACACTAGAGTAATGGTGATGTACGGGCAGCCATAGGCTAAACACAGGGAAAAAAGCTGACAGAATATTAGGTATACAGGTCAGTTAAGACATACAATGCCAGGGTGGGTTAAACAGTCCCGGTACAGAGCCTGTGTTCATGACCATAATAGGGTTAGTGGTTCCCTTTACAATGAAGTTAGCAGCTTCCCTATTTTGCAGGTCCTCACAATGTCTTTAGTGACTGGCTGGCAAAGGGGAAGATGAGGATGAATGTGATTCCTGATAAAAAAGAAAAGAAAAAGGTAACTAAGTGTGTTAGGGTAGAAGGTAGGCAAAGTGATAATGCAGAAGGAAAGGAGAGAAGAGTTTATGGAGGAATGAGGGAAGAAGAGGCTGCAGAGCGATGGAGAGTGTATATATATATATATATATATATATGTATATATATATATATATATATATATATATATATATATATATAAGAGAGGAGACAAAAGAAGGTAAAGAAGATGACAATATAGGCAGTACAGCTAGCGGTTAGACAATTCACCAAATAAATATTTACATAAACAGCAAGTCTAGCAGTTAGGCAATTAAGTGAATATTTCAACATACAGAATAATCAACTGTTTGGAGTTTGAGTGAATAAGTTAACAGTTCTGCCCTTGTGAATGAGTACCAATAAAAGACAAAAACAGATAATTGTAAGCAACAACACTTGTAAATTGCTGTGATATGGATATCTAAAGTTATGCAATGGTTAGGATTTATCCTAGGGTTTATGTCAGCATAACACATAATGTATAGCAACAGCTAGGTTTACATATAGTTTATATGTACATACAAACGATTTCTCATTAAAAGACTAACAGTCCAGACTGGAGTAGATATGTAGTGGCTAGGAAAAGGTATTAGTGGATAACTTACATGAGCACACTAAGCTACTAGATAATAAACGCATAGGGCTATGATAGGGGCATTAAGTGTTCCATGTCCAAGAATGCAAAAAGTTAAGCAGGGGACAGTAGAATGTGCAAATTCAGAGAATGCTAGTGCTCTGATTCAAAATATTTCTGGGCTAACAGAGCTGCTATGTTTCCATTAACATTATCAACCTTGCCTGAAAAGGGCACTCTTTAGATGTAAACTCATATGTTACACAACAAACGGCATATTTATTATTTAGTTACATTTGTTTACCGGAAAATTTCGACTGGACACAGGTCCTTTTTCAGCAGAGGCCTGGGGAGAAAAGCTCCACAGAATGACATGGTAAATGGTAAACAATAACAATCAAGGTATGTATACAGTAGAGGTGACCATGACATGGAGAAATACAGGAGCAAATTCGGTACAATTGAGTAGTAAGTTCTAATTACAAACAGTGAGAAATAAGAAGTAAAACACAGTGCTACAAATTTTCTAAACAGTAACTAGATAATAATAGACTAAATGATAACTAAATCCTAGAAGGATTAACAAGCAGCAAGTAATCTTCAGTTCAATTTTATAGATAGATGGGATACTCTATCTAAATTTGGGAAATGAGAGAAGGGTTGAAGGGGGAAGGTTTATTAGTCGAGGTGTGGGCAAGGACAAAGCCAGTGCGAATTTAGGTGAGATTTACGTGTAGTCTTGAAAAGACTGCAGGAAGAAAGGGTAGTTATGGTAGTGGGAAGGTTGTTCCAGAGCTTGGATATAGTGCAGGAAAATGGTGCTTCACCTGCTGAGATTTTGGCTTTGGTGACCTGGTGTAGATTTTTGTTGCAGGAGCGTAGTGGTCTAGAAGAGTGGTAGAGTTGGAGAATTGTATGAAGCGATGGGATTCAGAGAGGGTGGTTTACTAGTTTATGAGCAAAGGTGAGTTGAGTCTGGTGTAGGAGTTGTGGGAGTTCAAGCCAGTCAATGTCTCTAAGGTAGAGACAGTGGTGGCTGCGATAGGAGACACCAGTGGCAAATTTTGTGATTTTACTGTAGTAGGCTTCGAGTTTGTGTAGGTCTGACTGTCTCAGATTTGTAAGTATGGATGATGTGTAGGGTGGAGATAAGTTGGGTATTGGTGATACAGATTCTTGCTGGTTTGGTGAGGTACTGGCAGCTTCTATATAAGGCACCCAGTTATTTGTCAACTTTTTTTATTGTTAGTGATATGTGGGTGTCAATTTTGAGACTGTCTATCTGTAGACCAAATAGTTTTGTATGGACTGTTGGTGAAATGGAGGTATTATCCTTGGCTTGAAGAGTGAAGTGTGGGGTCTTTGGGGTACATTTAGAGGATTGGAAGATGAGGAGTTTGGTTTGATTTGGAATGAGGAGAAGCTGGGCATTAGATAGCCAGCTTTCAACTGAAGAGAAAGATTCTTGGGTGATCTGCTGGAGTTCTGTTAGAGTTGGGGCTGAGCAGATGAGGGTGGAATCATCTGCATACTGTATGAGGGAGGCATGTTTGGTGGCAGTGTGCAGGTTGTCGGTGAAAAGGGAGAAAAGTAGGGGGTCAAGGATGGAGCCTTGGGGACCCCAGAGAGTAACAGAGAGACGAGGGGATAGATTCTTGTCCCAGATGACTGATTGCTGGCGGCCTTGTAGGTAGCTGTGGAACCAGTTTGTGGCTGGTGTGGAGAAAGAGAGGTTGGATAGAGCAGAGAGTAGTAGATTGTGTGACACAATGTCAAAGGCTTTAGATAGATCCAGAAATACAGCAGAGGAGAGGAAGCCATTGATTTTGTGAAGGAGGATGGTGTTGGTGAAGGACAAGAGAGCAGTTGTCATGCTGTGGTGTGATCTGAAACCATGCTGGGTATTGGAGAGGAGGTTATTGTTAAGGAGGAATTTGGAGACCTGTGAGTTGATGCATTTTTCAAGTATCTTGGAGAGAGGGGAGAGGATGGCAATGGGGCGGTAGTTGGAGAGGTCAGTGGAGGGGCCACCTTTGTGGAGGGAAATAATGTGTGATATTTTTCATAGCATGGGTACATAGGATTCAGATATGGAACGGTTGATTAATATGGAAATAGGATAAGCTAGGACATCAGCTACTACCCTTTAGGTATTCAGCGGGCAGGTAGTCGGCTGCTAGTTTTGTGGGTTTTAGTTTTTTCAGGAGTCTTTTTATGTAGGAGGTGGGTACTGTGGAGAGAAAGAAGGTAGGGAGTGGTGGTTTTGGGTTGGGTGAGGGGGGAATTAGTGTAGGGAAGTGTTTTTTTTGATAGGGCTAGAACGGATTCTGTGAAGTGTTTATTGAAGGAATCAGCAATGCTACTGGTGGAGAGAGGGGTGGTTGGTAGGGGGTGCTTACTTTTCTTGGGCAGAGTATAGAGTTAATTGTGGACCAGAATAGCTTGGGGTTGTTTTGGAAGGAGTTTAGGGACATCTGATAGAAAAGGGCTTTGTCTGATTTTACTTGGTTTTTGACCTTGTTACGTAGTTCAAGGAAGAGTTGCCTATATGAGAGGTTTTTAGTTATGCGCCAGCGTTCCCATGTTTTATCCCTGGTTTTCATAAGGCCCCTGGTGTTTTTTTTGTAGCTGGGGGAGCTCTTAGTTCTGATTCTGGTGCTTCTCAGGGGGGCATGGGAGTTAAGGATGTTGAGGAAGGTACTGTTAAAGAAACAGACTGCATCGTCTAGGCTGAGGTACTTTAGAGGTGACCAGTTTACGTTCTGGAGGGAGGAGGTGAAGGATTTGGGGTTAGAATAAGTTAGTAGGTAATGGGTTTGCAATCATTAATGTGATTTTTTTTTTTTGTAAGAAGGTTGGGGAATGATCACTGAGGGAGTCAGGTAAACAGCCTGCTAGGTAGGTGTGAGGCACTTTGTTAACTAAGACCCAGTCAAGAATGGTTTGGTTATTGGGGTATTTATTGACCCTAGGGGGGTTGTATTAGCTGAGAGAAACTATGGAGATTTAGGTGGAGAGCTGGGTGGTTGCTGTTGCAGGATAGCCAATTGATGTTAAAGTCCCAGAGGATGATAGTTTCTTGGGGTAGGGAGAGATTGGCCCAGCCTAGTAGGTTTTCAAGGGGAGGTATATTTTGGCCTGGTGGGAAATAGCACCCTATAATGTTGATTGATTTGTTAGGGTTTAATTTGAGGGGGTGTAAAGTATTTCTTCCTTGTCAAACTGGGGAGCTGATTTGGTGAGAATTTGGATATTGAGGTGGTGTTTGTATAACAGTGCCACACCTACTCCTTTTCTGGATAGTCTGTTCTTACAGAGGATGTTGTATCCAAGTGGAACTATTTCCTCACTTCTGATGTTTTCAAGGGGAGGTATATTTTGGCCTGGTGGGAAATAGCACCCTATAATGTTGATTGATTTGTTAGGGTTTAATTTGAGGGGGTGTAAAGTATTTCTTCCTTGTCAAACTGGGGAGCTGATTTGGTGAGAATTTGGATATTGAGGTGGTGTTTGTATAACAGTGCCACACCTACTCCTTTTCTGGATAGTCTGTTCTTACAGAGGATGTTGTATCCAAGTGGAACTATTTCCTCACTTCTGATGTGAGGTTTGAGCCACAATTCGGTTAGGATAAGGATGTCAGGGGAGTAGAAGGCATATGTAGACATGGAGGTCTTGGATTTTATTACAGATGCTTCTGATGTTAAGAGACATAATGAGAAGGTCATTTGGGTTTTTGTTGCTTGTGATTTGGGTGATGTGGGAGTTGTTGGAAGAGGGTTTGTGGAGATGTTGGTGATAGCGGGGCCAGGGTTGGGGTGCACATCTCCACTGAGAACAAGTTTAGACAGAGTGTTGAGAATATGTTTTATATATGCAGTAAAAATTTTGTTGTATTTTATGGATATTTTGTGTTCAAATGTGGTGGGGGTTTGGTAATTGAGTAGCTGTACTGGGAGGAGCTAGTTTGTGGTTGGGGTAATGAAATTATGCAGTGGGTGTTTGAGGGGAGTTGATGAGAGAGTGCAGTGGAAATTGCTGGGGGTTATGACTGTAGCTATTTGGTAGGATGTGATACAGGCTAGAATAGTGCAGGTGAGGATTACAACAGTATTACCTAGTGACATGGTTGCTTTGGGTTGGGATGCGAGATTCTACATTTCTCTTAGTTTTACATAGGTGAATGTCTGGATTAATGCCCTTCGCTTAATCTAAAAAAAGTGTTTTCTGTAAGCAAGAAAGCTTCAAAAATAAGACAAAATTACAAATACCACGAGAAATCCCAAGTTATTTTTTTTTTGTTCCTTTAGCAAATGTTCAGTAGGTTAAGAAGTCTGCAGTTGTACCTTCTGTTCTTGTGTTTCCATGGGAATGGGCTGTCTGCATTTGCAAGCAATTAATCTTGAGAGGGAAATGCAAAATTTAAAGGTACAAGGGGGCAAGCAATTCAGTACAAAATAAAGTTTGAAATTACTGGAAGAGAATAAAAGACAGCAGCTCCCCTAGCAGCCTTAATACATCACTGTAGTTAATAGAAGGGTGTATAAGTTAGATTTATTTAAAGACAGCCATTGCATTTTTTTTTAAGTCTGAAAGTTAATGTTTTTGAAAGAATACAAGCTGTTTTTCACACCTGGGAGGGGAAGAGAGAGAAGTAAAGTAAAGGATTAGCAATCAGTATTAAGTGGGAATATAGTTTGCAGCATGCACTTTTGCATGGATAATCCTAATTTTAGGCTAGGTAATACCTGTGGGTGCAGCTGTAATTTTGGGGGAACTGTTATCAGGACAGTTAAATATAATTGTTTTGAAGATGTATACAGTTTTATGTGTTTGTTCTAAGTTAATGGGTTATGTGGGTGCTCTGAAAATGTATCAAGTTTTTGGTTTGATGGTATTCATTAAAACAGTCTTGAAAAATGTGACACCTTCAAATGGAGATAACAAGAAATAGCTGTATAAAAGATCAACCTGCCAAATAATACTGTGTGCATGTAACACAAAAGCCTGTAATACACATTGAAAAAAGCTGTCATGTCATTTTTTTCCAAAAATGTCCTTATTGCAGTTTTTTAGGTTACAACATACAAGACATTATACAATAAGATACACACACAACATACAACAAAATATAACATTCTATATTACAATATATACCACATATTCTACAGTGATAAGAAGAATAAAACAGTACCATTAGTTGTTTATTACATATACTAGGGAAAGTCAAACTAAAACCTCTCTATATAGGGTATGTGTTTTTTAATCAACTTATCTACGCAAATATTTATAAAATGACAATGTTAAAAAGGTTCTAAGTATATCCTTATTGATTGTCTTACATATATTGCATATTTCACTTTTAGATTTAATATTTTACCTCTTGAGAATGAAATCTAATAAGTATTCCCAATACTCTTGGTAATATTTACATTTCTTAGTAACATATAGTAGCTTGTGGAAGGCAATGTATTTCATTGCTACATTTTTAAAACCTTCCCATGTGAGTGGGGTTGCAATAGTCCAATTCTTTGTAATATAGAATTTGACTAGAGAACATATGGTGGTGAGGACATGCTGTAAGACGCTGGGAAGATTATTCATATTTATGTGCAGTATAACTGTTTCCCAGGATAAAGTACTTTTTTGGTAGCCCATTTTCTCTAGTTTTGCCCTTGGTAAACACCATAAGTTATGAACTTTATTACATTCCCACATAACATGTAGAATGTCTGCTGGTTGTTTCTTGCAGTGAGGACATTCAGGTGAGTATTTGTTATTAAATTTACTAATTTTTTGAGGGGTAAAGTATGCATTATTGTTAATCATAAGTTGGGTGTAGAATAACTTTTTGAACAGGCTGAATGTGAGCATGATTTCGATGGCATCTTTTTTATTTTGTTCAGTAATTTGTGGGGTTTTCTTCTGCCAGTATGAGGAGAATAAAATACAATTCTGATGTTTTATATCATTTATAAGTTTATACACTCTAGAGATTGTTTTCCCCTTGGTAGTTAGATTTTTTTAGAATTAACTGGGACAAACTAGTATCTTGTTTATCAAAATTTTCAGTATGAAATTTAGTGTTTACAAGGTATTTGAGTAAGTTCATAATAATTACGCATTTCTTTGGGAGATTTAATTGCCCTCGTAATTGTGTAATATCACCTTATTTACATTTATACATTTCCCACACTGTAATATCTCTTATTAAGGGATACTCTTGCAAGTTTATCAATTTATTATTTAGTAGCAAATTAGGATTAAGGTGTATAGGTTGCAGTAGAAGGAGGGCATTTAATAATTGTACAGATGAAAAGAGCTTTTGAGTAGTTAAAACCATTTGTTTAATAAGTGGATGTAAATTCTTAACATAAACAGAGTTTTGGTTTAAGTTTAAGAATAGGAGAGCCTTAGAATTGCACCCAAGTGTCTTAATTTGTTCATACCAAATTCTAGACCATAAGGGGGACCATACATTTGTGTTTGATTCATAATTTAAGATTTGACATAGTCTATATGCCTGGATAATACTGTAGTATAATTTAAAATCGGGTAACCCTAATCCACCTTTAGATTTAGGAAGTATAAGCTTTTCATATTTGATTCTAGTAGATTTAGGATACCAAATAAATCTGGATATACTTCTTTCCATGTCTATAAAAATTTTTTGAGGTATAATTGTGAAGGTAGCGTTCATTTGGAAAAGAATTCTTGGTAGCATGTTCATCTTAACGATACTGCTTTTTGATAACAAAGACATATTGATCTTTTTCCATCTGTTCATATCATTTTCAATAGTATTCCAGGTATGGGTTAAGTCATTTTTAATAATTTCACTAAAAATGGGAGTATATATTACCCCCAAGTATTTTAGTTGAGAAGTTATTTTTATTTTGCTCTCCAGGAAGTAAAAGTGCATATGTCCTATGGGATTTAGTGGGAAAAGTTGGGATTTGTTTGGCTTTAGTTTGTAATTTGGAATCTCTGAGAATTTTTCAATGACTGTCAGTATTTTAGGAAGATCTGTTGTGGGGAGTTCTAAGTATATATTTAAGTTGTCAGCAAATGCCGAATATATGTTAGTATTTAATACTTTTGGGATGTGTAGAAAAGATTTCTGTGATATATAAAGAAGTAGGGGTTCTAGGTATAAATTAAAGAGGTAAGGAGAAAGTGGACACCCTTGTCTCGTGCCATTTGAAATGGGGATAGGTTTTGTTTTATTATTGTTAATCTGAATGGAAATTGAGGCCATCTGATATAAAACCTTAACTTTATTAATAAATTCTTTAGGAAAACCAAATAAAGGCATAACATTAAATAAAATGATTAAATTTACTCTGTCGAAAGCTTTACTAGCATCTGCGGCAATAACGTATTTGGGATATTTATCTATTTTTAGTAAACTGATAGCTGTGTCTAGTAACAGAGTGTTATCACTTGTTTGCCTATGTACCATAAAACCTAACTGATTATGCAATATAATAGAGGGAAGTATATTCTTCAACCTGTTGGCTAAAATTTGAGCAAATATTTTAAAGTCAGTATTTATGAGGGCTATTGGTCTATAATTAGTTGGAGCCGTCGGGGTAGAATTCGGTTTAAGTAGAAGGATGGTCTTGGACTTATTTATATACAAGTCTGTTATCTCATGTTGCATTATATAGTTATATACTTTAAGTAGGATTTTAGAGACCGGTTCTGAGAATATTTTATAAAATTCAGAGGTAAATCCATCAGGTCCTGAAGATCTACCTGGCCTGAGATTTTTTATTGCTTCATTTACCTCTGTTAGATGTAATGGTGCCCCTAAAAGTTTTTGTTGTTCTTGTGTAACTTGTGGAAATTTTAAATTTTGAATGAACTCATTAAATTGGTCAACTGAGGGTGGTAAGTGCATGTTGTACAGCCTTTTTTATATGTTCTCAAATACATTTAATATGTCCTGGTTTTCCTGAAATTTATGTCCTTCATAATGTAATTCTTTAATTTTTGGTGGGCCACTCTTAATATTTATTAGCCTGGTTAGAAATTTTGAGGGTGTTTGAGCCTATTCTGAGTACTGATATAAAGACCTGCTTTCTAAAAAAGTAAAAATTTCTAAGTAATGCTTATGTAGTTGTTTTTGCCATTCCATACATTTTTCCTCTAATTATTTTGAATATTTTTGAATATTTTTGTTGTAATTGTAGTTCTGCTGATGCAATTTGCGATTCTAATGTGGTTTTGGTATTATTATATTTTTTCTTAAACCAGGCAGATTTTTGAATTATGACACCTCTGATAACTGCTTTTGCAGCTTCCCATTGCTTATCATAAGGTATTGGAGTAATTATGATTTCTTCATCTAATTGAGAGAGTATACTGTTTTTATCTCTTTAGCTACTTCTTGTTTCTGAATAATTTTTGGGTTTAAAGTCCACTTATTAAAATAAGATATGTTTTGGCTGAAATTTAGCAGGTTTATGAATATATTAATTTTAGAATGATCCGAGATAGAGCTAAGTGAAATGCTGTATTTTAGCTTATACGACCGAAAGAACTGAGAGATTAGGAAGGCGTCTATTCTAGACCAAGATTTATGAGACGTAGAAAAGAAGGTATATCTGGATATTGTTTTCTCATGTTGGAAATTCTCATATGGATCAAATAGCTCAAAAGTATTTTGCAATTCACTAAGAGCTATATTTATGACATGCGGTTGTTTGGTTTCTTTATTGGATCTATCTTTGTCAGGTTCCATTACTGCATTCCAATCTCCCCCGATTATATATAAATAAGGAAATTCAATAAGTAAGTTAAAGAGTTCATAAATAAACATTTGTTGATTAGAGCAGGGACTATATATATTTAGGGAAAGTAAAGGTTTATTTATGCTATGGAAATTTGAGGTAAACACAGCCCATCTACCATTCAAGTCAGTCTTCATGGAAACAATTTCCCCCCAATTGGCTTTGTTTATAATGATAGCAACCCCTCTGGAAGTAGAATTGTGTCCAGCAGCTATTATATGCTTGACCCATTTACTTTTTCTCTCCCTGTCCCAGAGTTGTGAGATCAGGTGAGTTTCTTGAAGAAAGGTTATCATTGTTTTACTTTGATATATAATATGCATGACTAGATTCCATTTACTTTTGTTTGAAATTCCCTTAACGTTCCATGAATCTAAAGATAATTTCTGAAAGTGTAAAAATATTTCTTGATTAGTGTTAATAAAGCAAAATAGGCAATGTGATAATATAAATATATACGGTTGTGTACAAGTGTTAGTTAGTATTTTCCGCATAATGACTTCTATTCTCCTACCCCCCCCCTTTGTGTGCCTAACCACCCATCCTCTGTAATGTTCGATAAACAAAACTTCTAAAATCAAAGGATTTTTGTGACCGAGTCTGGGTGTAAGTCTTATAGAGCAGAGGGATGTAAAAATGACCTATTTTCCAAATGTACACAACCATATGCATCAACTCTGCATAGAATCAGTTTTAAATATCTTACCATTTTAAACCTATGTATTATATTAGTAAATGTAATCAAAATATTTTGGATAGCCTTATAACCAAACCAAAGGAATATACTAAAACTTTAAATAAGGTCCCTACTTCTTCTATACAAGCCCTGAAAGCCCCCCCCCAAAAAAAAAAAATATATATATATATATATATATATATATATATATATATATATATATATATGGTTCTAGGACGGAAGATCGAAACAGAAAAGACCGACACCAACTTCACCGACGCGAAAACACCGACACGGAAATGATCGACACTACAAACCACAGGTAAGGGGTTTAAAATTCGCTAATCAAGCCTACCATGTTCAGGTAAGGGGTTTAAATTTAACACATGCATAACACTGCCACCTTACCTGAACATGGTAGGCTTGATTAGCGAATTTTAAACCCCTTACCTGTGGTTTGTAGTGTCGATCATTTCTGCGTCGGTGAAGTCGGTGTCGGTCTTTTCTGTTTCGATCTTCCGTCCTAGAACCATATATATATATATATATATATATATATATATATATATATATATATATATATATACATACACACGAAAACATCCCTGTCTCATTTGTTTTTAAGCTATACCAAGTTATAAGCTGTATTTATAATTACATGCAAATACCTGACTAATACAAACTAAAGAAAAGAGAAAAAATACAATGCAGTATATTCGTATGAGCTAGATCTATGAACACCAAAAGAGAAGAGAGAAAAGAAAAAAAATACTAGACTAGCATTATTAAACAGTACTGCTGCCACTCTAACAACAATATAATATTGCGTCTGTCTTTCGCCTTCAATACATGTGTATTACAAATATCTAACTTAGTTTTATTTTCCTATATATATATATATATATATATATATATATATATATATATATATATATATATATATACACATATACAGACACATGCATTTTCCTTAATATTACACGCTAATAAAGATAAAGATAAAAATAAAATGTCATGTTAAAAGTTGGGAACAATAACTTATCATAATGTCTACATTATTCATACTACTTTGGTATAGGTAAACAGGTATAAGTACTGAATTATATTAAGAAATGCACTGTGCAAACAACAATGCTGCAGAACACATATTTGAAAATAAGTGAGCATGTAAATTCCATGATATTCTGACTGGACAACTAGTGTCCGTTTTCAGTGGAGTCCTGGGGAGAAAAGCTCCACAAAGTTAGAGTAATAAATAATACATGATAAAAAAATACATGATAAAAATAGGAGGTTACATAGTTTAGGTCATAATAAGAAGTTATGTACCTACCATAACATTCCATGTTAGTTGTCTTCTTCTCGCCTTCTTTCTTGCTGGATGGGGTTCGGAGCCGATCCTCGGCTCCGACTCAGCCTTCTACTAAAGCTTGAGAGCTATTTACTGGCTCAAGGCCTCCCCATATCCCACAATGCTAGGCGTCAGATACCCAGATCTCATTTGGCAGAGCTAACACCATGGAAAAAAATTTTTAAGGACACCTGTCCAAACCACAAGGTTTACCTACAGTACTAAAAACAGAGGAGGACGTAACCTAGATAAAACTCAGACAGAGGAAGAAGGCCTCAAAAGGGATTCTTCTCGGTCTGTCCAGGCTAGGGGGATGGAGGGTGGGATGCAAGAAAAAAGGCGAGAAGAAGACAACTAACATGGAACGTTATGGTAGGTACATAACTTCTTAATGTTAAGTTGTCTATCTCGCCTTCATTCTTGCTGGATGGGACAGCGTCCCTAGCACCTTAGCCCTGGGTGGCTCATCAGAACAGACTCTTGAGCACAGTGGAACCAAAATCAGCTCGACTCCTGGAGGCCATATCCAACTTATAATGTGAAATGAAAGTATGAGGAGTAGCCCATGTGGCTGCAGCACAAATAGATTCCATTGGTAGTCTTGCTTGAAAAGCTACAGACGTAGCTAACGCTCTGGTGGAATGAGCTTTTGGTTTTGTAGGGAGTCCTTTATGTCTCAATTGATAAATCAAAGTGATAATAGAGGCCAACCACCTGGATAGGGTTACTTTAGAAACTGGCAGGCCCTGCTTGCCCTCAGCATAGGATAGGAAGAGTTGGTCCAATTTTATTGTTTGTTTAGTCCTATCCAAATAAAAACGTAATTGCCTGTGAACGTCCATTTGGTGTAACTTTTGTTCAGCTCTGTTCGAATAGTTAGGAAAAAAGACAGGTAGATCAATAGCCTGATTCAGGTTTGTCTCAGAAGGTATTTTGGGCAGAAAAGAAGGATTAGTCCTGAGTGAAACTCTGTCCTTGTGAAACACAAGATAAGGAGGACGAGTACAGAGGGCTTGAAGTTCCGACACTCTCCTAGCTGAGGTGATGGCTACTAAGAAGAGAGTCTTCCAGGAGAGTAATTTTAAGGAACAGGAGGCTGCAGGTTCAAATGGAGGGAGAATCAAGGAAGTTAATATGAGGTTTAAATCCCACGGAGGCGGGGATCTCTAACCGGGGGCCTAAGTAAAATAGTCCCTTTAAGAAAGGCCTTACAACGTTTGTAGAACATGATGCTGGTTTCTGACAGGCCAGCGTGGAAATTAGCGATAGCAGCCAATTGGACCCTAATAGTGGCAGACAAGGAACCTGCTCGAAAGAGTTCTGCTAAAAAAGCTAGAACGTGATGGACAGGGGCAGTAAAGGGGTCTATATTTCTAGCCTCCGCCCAGAAAGAGAAATGTTTCCATTTACTAGCATAAGTCTTCCTGGTAGCAGATTTGTGCGAAGAAAGGAAGATTTCACGCACTGGCTGAGAAATATGTGGAAGCCTGGCTAAGGTTGGAAGTGGAGCAACCAAGCTTGAGGTTGAGAGACTGAAGGGATTGGTGCAGCCCACCTGACTGATGGACCAAGAGGTCTGGCACTGGGTCCAGATTCCAAGGCTGCTCCAGCAGGTGACGATGCAGAAATGGGAACCATATTTTCCGAGGCCAGTAAGGAGAAATGAGGATCATCCTGGATCCCAATGCAGTCGCTTTCTGAATTAGTTTGGGAATTAAGGGAAAGGGTGGGAATGCATACAGAAGACCCCGGGGCCAATCGTGAACTAGAGCGTCTCTGGGGGAGTGGCCGGGGAGGGGGAAGAGAGTGAAGAAATCGTCGCACTTGCTGTTGAGAGGGGTTGCAAAAAGGTCGCAGCAAGGTTGACCCCATCTGCTGAAAATTTTGTCCGCTACTAACTGATTGAGAGACGACTCGTGAGGCATGAGAATAGCTCTGCTTAGCCTGTCCGCTATGACGTTGGACTTCCCGGGGATGTGCGTTGCTATCAGAAACCGTTGAGAGCAGATCGCCCACTGCCAGAGTCTGAGTGCTTCTCGACATAAGGGATAGGACCTGGTTCCGCCCAGCTTGTTGATGTACCACACTACATATTGTCTGTCTGAATTGCAATAGTCCTGGTGGGTAGAGAGTCCTGAAGAGCTTGCAACGCTAAAAGTACCGCTCTGATCTTCAAGACGTTTATGTGCAGGTGGTACTCTAGAGGTTGCCAAGTGCCCTGGACAGTCCTGCCTTGAAAATGCCCCCCCACCCAATCAGGGAGGCATCCGTTGTCACCGTGGCAACAGGAGGAGGAAGAACAAACGGTCTTGCCTTGAAGTACTTGAGAGGAGACCATCCACCAAGACAGGTGGTCTTTGCATGATTGGGTGATTATTATGCTGTGAGACATCGGAAGCTGTTGAAAAGACCATTGGGTAAAAAGCATCCATTGAAGAATCCGCATGTGAAAACGAGCCAGGGGAATTAATGTGATTGCTGCTGCCATGAGACCCAAGGTTTTCAGTACAAATCTGGCCTGAATTCTCTTGCACTGTAGTAAGGTCTGGACATGTCGGCGAATGTCTGATACTCTTTCTAAGGCAAGTTTTGCCGACAGCTCTTTTGTATTTAATCTTGCGCCTATAAAGGTTATAGATTGACAAGGCAACAATGCAGACTTTTCGAAGTTTATAGAGATACCTAGCTCGGAGCAAGTTTGGATGGTATAATCCCTGGCTTGCACTAGCTGATGCCTGGTGGAAGCAGTCAGGAGCCAGTCGTCTAGATATGGAAACACCTGGAATCCTCGCCGTCTCAGGTGAGCCGTAACCACTGCCATGCATTTGGTGAACACCCTGGGGGCTATGGTGAGACCAAAGGGCAGGGCTCTGAATTGATAGTGACTGGTTCCCAGCCAGAAGCGGAGAAACCTTCTGGAGCGTCTGTCCATTTTGATATGGTAGTACGCATCCTGAAGGTCTATGGAGCACATCCAATTGTCCTGACCCAAAAAGGGTAGAATGGACTGAAGCGTGACCATCCGAAACTTCGTTCTTTGAACAGATTTGTTTAACCTGCTGAGATCCAAAATGGGTCTCCAGTCCCCTGTCTTTTTTGGTACCAAAAGAACTTGGAGTAAATCCCGGATCCTTGCTGGTCTGCTGGGACTGGCTGGATGGCCCTTTTTTCTAGCAGTTTTGAAATTTCTAGTACTCCTTGATCCCTTAGACCGGGTGGAACATCAGGAAGGGACCTGTTTGTTTGTACAGGGGTGTGGACAAAGGGGATTTTTGTAACCCTCGGATATGATAAACCGTACCCATTTGTCTTGTGTGAGGAGTTGCCAGGCTTCTGGGTACAGTGACAATCTTCCCCCGACTGTCTCCGAAGGTGGACAGTCGGGCAGCCCCTCAAGGGTGCTGAAAGGGTTTGTCAGAGAAAGATTCTCTGCTACCCTGATTTTGCAGACCCCCTCGGGCGGCGTCTATTATTGTTCCCTCCTCTGCCCCTGGAGAAAAACTCGCCACGTGTGTCAGGCACGACTCCCTGGGGTTTCCGAAACCACATTTTTCCACTCTTCTGACCTTTAGGGTATGGTCTAGAGAGAGTAGAAAAACAGACTCCCACGGCAGAGAGTCTTGCCTTCCTGCTCACACCTGGTAAGGGTATCCTTCACCTGTGGTCCAAACAGAGCCAAACCATCAAAGGGGGTATTGGTGAAGGACGCCTTAAAGGGATCAGCAAACTTGCATAACCGCATCCAGGCATGTCTTCTCAAAGCCATGCCTGTACCTGCGGCCCTACTCGCTCCCATTGGCTGCATAAGAAATGAGCCGCATGGAGGAGTTAACTATAGAGTTAAGGGTCGCCAGCTGGGAGTTAATTTTGTCCTGAGAACCCGCAGCTGATGGATCCTGAAGGGTATCAGCCAGTTCCTTAAGAAGATCCCTTTGAAGGCAGGTGAAATGGCACAGATAATTCAGCGACCGCATGGAAAAGGTTGCTGAAGAAAACATCCGCTTCCCGTACCTGTCCATTGTCCTAGATTCTTTATTAGGTGGATGGACAGGCACCGAAGGGTCAGCCAACTCCTTCTTAGTGGCTGCTGCCACCACCATGGCATCAACAGGGACACCTTTTGTCACAAATTGTTTGTCGAATGGGGCTGTAATGAACTTAGTGGGCATGCGTGGAGTTGGTTCCACTGTGTCCGGGGCTGTCCATGCCTTTTGAGCCACCACTTCCATGAGCGGGTCGAAAGGTGGAGACACCCAGGAGGTGAAAGGGCGAGAACCAAATGCGTCCAGGTACACCGACTCGTCCTCGGAAGGGTTAAGCTCAGTCCAGTTCCCCCTCTGCCTAAGGATCTCTAGGATGTTTGAATAGGAGACATCCTCAGAGGGGGACCTTGGGGACCCTTCCGAATCCTCCAAGTCGGTATCAGACATGACTGACTTGGGGGAGTCAACATGTTTCCTCTTACATTTTCTCTTCCGAGGGGGCTCCTCCGAATGATCAGGGGAGGACTCGGAAGAGGAAGATACGCCCAATGGGGTGACCTGGAGCATCTGTTCTCCACGCTTGGGGTCAGGAGGGTGGACAGAGACAGATGCAGGCACCATGGGGGGAGGAGCCGAAGGGGCCGATCGTGGAGCCGACACAGGAGTCAGCACGCTCCTCATGACCTCGAAGGCACCCCTGTCGGACAGAGCAGAGGGTCCCCGCTCCGAAGAGACGTGAAACCCTCCCGGCACCGAGAGGGACGGCTCCGAGGCCAATGTCGGGGCAGAGTTCACCTGCGCCGAAGCCCCGAGAGGGAGAACGGGGTCAGACAAGGGTCCAATGCCACTCACCCCCTTGGAGCCGATGAGGGAGTCCCGGCGCCCAGATCCCTCCAAGGAAGGAACCAATGAAGAGATCGGAGCCGACGAAGGAGCCGAAAGGTGTGGTATCGGCTCCGACGTTTTTAAGATTCGAGCCCCAACCAGCTCCGGCTCCGAACACAAAAGGGGAGTCGGAGGAGGAACTGTTGAAGACACCGGGATAGCCACAGTCTGTTGAGAAGGGCTGGTTAACATCATGGCCAGGGCCTGCAATTTAAGTAGTCTACTGACCACCCTCTCTAAGTCATGGTTGGATAACCTGGGAGACAGAGAGGAATGGGACCTATGGCTCCGTTCCGACTGCAGCAACGGTGACTTCGGAGCTGAGCGAACCGATTCTAGGGAAGGGGACCTAGAACGTTTCCAGCCTAATGACGGTTCCGACATTAAAGTCGGAGCCGATAGAGGTCTACAGGTGTCGGCAGATGCTCCGCCCGGTGACGGCTCTGAACTGGGAGCCAACGGCTTGGCGAGCTTTGAGGATTTCCCCGACTGAGGCTTCGCTGGGTATCCCTCTGGCTTGAGTAGGCCTATCAAGATAAGTTTGTTCCTACGCTCCTGCAGGACTCCCGGGCTGAAGGCATGACAGACTGAACAGGAGTCCTGCAGGTGTAGGGAACCCAAGCAATACACGCAAGAAGTGTGACCATCTGTCAGAGACATCTTCTGACAGCACGAGTCACACTTCTTGAATCCTGAAACTTTGGTATCTTTGGACATACTGGCCCGGGGATACCAAAGAGAGAAAAAAATGTTACACTAGTGCTTAAACCAGACACACAGACACAGTCACACGCCCGCACTAGATAAGGTAACAGTAGTGAGTAGAAAAAAACTATCACAAACAACCACACTTAATAAAAATAACTACAACAATCTAAATAAAAATTATAAGGCTAAACACTACACCTATAGTTACAACAAGGGGGGGGGGGTTAGCCATTAATAGAGAAGGAACAAGGGGGGGGGGAAGGGGAGAAACTCTCTAACAGAAAACGAGTTTCCTAAGTGGGACAAACTAGGGGATACCAGTACAACTACACTAAAAGTTAAGAAAATCTAAGTCTAAGAAAATAACAGTTAAATTTTAGCTGAAAAATATAAAAAAGGATTAATACGACCTGAGCCAGTAAAAAATGCAACCTCGTAGCTGAAGCGGCAAACGAGATCTGGGTATCTGACGCCTAGCATTGTGGGATATGGGGAGGCCTCGAGCCAGTAAATAGCTCTAGAGCTTTAGTAGAAGGCTGAGTCGGAGCTGAGGATCGGCTCCGAACCCCATCCAGCAAGAATGAAGGTGAGATAGACAACTTAACATCACACCTTAGGATAACTTATCGTAGTAAGGTCAACAGTTAAAAACAATACATGGTCATAGTACAGATATGTGATCACAGCTTGTTTGTAGAATAAGTACAAGTACAATATATGTACATATGGTTTCATAGTCAGCACATATTTATAATATTTACACTATATTCAATTAACAGGTAGAGCACAGTGTCAGAAAACAGTATAAATTTATGAAAATATTTGGTAAGGAAGAAGTGAATTCGGTAGTAGGAACTCAAGAGAATTTACATATTATTCAAAGGACAACTGGGCTAGACTAGATAAAATTATATTTCACATCCATATATGCATTTAATTGAAAGCTTTGAAATATCCAATAACTATTTCAGATCATGCATCAATAAAATCGAAGATAAAAACGCAGGATAAAAAAGTGAAAATGAGTCAATGGTGCTTTCCCACCTGTTAAAAACAGACAAATTTAAGGAAAGAGTAGTGGAAATCATTAGAGAGTTATTAGGGAAGATAGAAATTTATTTTGAAGTTATAGCTATTGAGTGGGATAAAATGAGAACAGAGTTTAAAAACAGAGTAAAAATAAAATAAAATTGACGTGGTTAAGGAATAATAGGAATTATTTTGAGGGGCTGACAAAGATTAAACTGCAGAATAAGGAGAATATAGCAGAAATGAAGAGGCGCAACTTTTGAGTGCTAAAGAGAAAATAAGGAAGTATCTGGATAATATGCATAAGTTTAGAAAGATTGCTGTTAAGCAACTGTTTTTTTTTTATTAACTCCAGAGCAGAAAAACGTTTAGCACAATGACTGAAGCTATTGTCAGCAAATTTAGAGAGCCTATAACAAGAAGAATAATCAGAGAACCTGTAGAGGTATTAGAGATTTTTCAGAAATGTTATGAAAAATTGCATAAAACGGAAATCAAGAAAGAGCACAAATGGAAACATTAGTGGATGACTAAAGTATGCCATGGTTACAGACGTGTGACCGAGCCAGATCATGGAACTCTGCTCACCCCCACACAGACAGCCATTCTAGTATCCCTTTACTTGTCTCTCGCCCTCAGACACCAAAAACACTGCTCAAAACTGTCAGCATGCATAATATTTTTTTCTTTACATTTGAAATGAAGGTAAAGATATGGATTTGATTAAAATGTTTTCATTTAAATATACTTTGTTGACCAGGTTAGTCCCGATAGTCTAGTAGCTTCTTTTCAGTGGAGACCCTTGGTAGCATTTATAGTTATAGTTTTAGGGGAAATTTGGCCAGGGCATTGGGGAACTCTCCCCTTCACTTTTTGATAACTCACGTGGATGTAAAAGCTCTCACAGCACCTAGCATTAATGCAGACAGAGTATAACATCTCAACCAAAGGACGATACACTAAGTAATGCAACATCAGACCCCCCCCCCCATTAAATTACACTGCAGTATCAGCAATCCATCTACATGGTGTGAGAACAGAACCCACAGAGTTCTGCACCAGAGGCAAGTTATGCTACCTGTTGTGCTAAACCCACAGCATTCTGCACCAAAGGCATGTTATGCTACCTGTTGTGCTACTAAAACTGCTTTGAAATTCTACAGTACAAACCCTGATGGCCATTTGCTAAACAAAATAGCTGCACACTGAAAACAGACTTAACATGAGCAACAGTAAACTTCTCTCCCCAAGAAGATCACATTCCTTGAAAATGCACAGAGGCTCAGAGTCCTTGAAAATGCACCTCTGCAGTTTTGAAGATTTTTTCCATTAAATAGTAAAACAAAATGTATGGACCAATAAAAGACAAAAGTACACATTTCAATCAATTCTGACGACTAAGTAAGCAGTCTGGTAGTTAGTATACAGGATTAAAGCTCTTGTCTCCTGTAGCTAAGGTACAGGGTTTGAGCCTGATCAAGCTAATTAACTAACCTGTCATCCCTAAGTAGGGCATTTACACAGACAGACAGACAGACAGACACACACACACACACACACACACACACACACACACACACACACACACACACACAGTTACTTATTAGTACCTGCTGAATGAACGATAGTCTGATCTATTGCAGCACTCTGTGCATTTCAAAAGGATGGCAGCAAAGCAGCAACAGCAGAAGTTTCAAGGTTTTCTGGATGTGCATTTGAGAAACATTCACGAAGTTCTAGTGCTGTTCATGGAGAAGTGAAGCTCCTAACACACCAAGAAGGAAGCTCCAATATGCGTTTAAATCTCATGTGCTGTGGCGCATGCATCAAACAAAAGATGCATGCACAGACCACAGATGCAGTGTGTGTCCTTAAAGAAGAAATGTAATTTTTTTCTTAATTGTTTAATTAAAAATTAAATGTTGTGGCACTCCCCAAGCCAGCAGGCCCTACGCAACTGCCTAGGTCACCTAGTGCTGGATCCAGCTCTGAGATGAGGCCCAACAATTAATAGTTAAGATAAAAGATTGATTATACATTGCCATTTTTACTTAATCTAAAGGAAAGTCCCCAGGAACCGATGATATTCCTGTGGACGTTTGTTAGTTAAGAGGAAGAAAGTGATAAGTACAACTTTTCAGAGCTTTAATAGTATTTTAAAAAAATAAGAAGGGGAAGCACCAGCATCTTGGAAGGAAAACTGGGTTGACTACAATAACTAAAGATGGTAAAGACCCATCAGATCCAGCTATATATAGACCCATTTCAATTTAAAACCATGATTACAAAGTATTTATGTCTATACTAGCTAAAAGAATGGCAAATATGTTGCCAAAATTAATAGATATAGATCAATGTGGTTTTATGGAGAGGAGACAAACATTTGACAACATTAACAGTGCAAACACCACTGTCGCTGGTGCATACTGATGCAGAGAAAGCATTTGACAAAGTAAGCTGGTATTTCATGAGTAGAGCAATGGAAGCATTTACAATCCCTGATACAATAATAAGATTAATTAGGAAGATATATGAGGGATTGGAGGTAAGAATTAAAGGGAGAGGGCTCCTCTCTGAAAAGTTGGGTCTGAACAGAGGAGCCAGGTGGGGGTGTTCTCTTTTCCCTTTACTTGCTTTATATTTAGAGCCAATGGCAAAGAAAATAAGGGACTCAGAAATTAAAAGATATAATTGGGATGGTAATCAAGAAAAGTTGGCTTTATTTGCAGACAATATTGTTTTGTACCTTATAAATCCAGAAAAAGGACATTTCAGTGTTGTGGAACATTTTAAGATACTTTTTTTGGATATGAAATTAATGAAGATAAAAATGAAAGTTATGTACTTACCATAAAGACAGATCCGTATTGTCTATTTACATCTGGTTCAACCTGTGAGTTATCTGATCTGACTCAGTTCTGAGAATGGCCATAAACCATTAGACTTCAGTTCATTGAGCTCCAGCTCCTCTAGCCATAATCCCTAAAATGTCTTGACAACCTCAGATCAAGTTTGCGCCATACCATCCAAACTGACAATGCTCAATACCAACAAGAAAAAATAAAGGACCCTAACACAGAAGGAAAAACAACCTCCCTGACTCAGTCGTCCCATGATTAAGAGGCTTGCCATAATGGCGGAGGCAGGAGGGACGTTGAACCACACAAAAACAGACAACACAGACCTGTTTTTATGGTAAGTACAACTCCTGTATCCTATGTTGTTTTTCCGTCCGGATTCAACCTTTGGGATGGATTCCCAAGCCATGTAAAACCCTAGTGAGGTCTCACAAAAGGATATTGCACAGTACAGTGGAACCAAAAGAAGCTCTGAATCTCGAATGAATGGCCATTTTGTAGTATGACACAAAGGTGTGAGGGCCCACTCAAATAGCAGCCGCACAAATTTAATCCAATGGAACTCTAGAGAAAAAAGCTGTAGGAGTAGCCATAGGTCTCGTTGAATGACTTTTTGGTTTACCCTTGGAAGGACATTCCTTTCAAAGTACACCCAAAAGTAATAAGATCAGACAGCCTCTTGGAAAGGGTAACCTTAGACAGTGGCATGCCCGACTGAGCTTTGGAGAAGTAAACAAAAAACAGTTTAAACTTTCTGAAAGATTTTGTCTTGTCCAAATAAAACCTCAATTGTCTACAAACATCAAGGAAATGCAGCAAACATTCCCCTTTGTTGGAAAATTCAGGAAAAACACAGGTAAATGAATGAAGAGGTTCAAATTGTTCTCCATAGCCCCCTTAGGAAGAAAAGAAGGATCCATGTGAAGGGAAGCCCTGTTTTTACAAAAAAACAAGTATGGAGATAATGACGAGAAGGCTTGCAACTCTAACACCAACTTGGCAAAAGTAACTGTCACCAAGAAGAAGGTCTTTCAATATAAAAACTTCAACCTTGGCATAACCTTCAAAAGGGGGGTTCAGGCAACGCCTGAATCATGAAAGGCAAATCCCACAGAGCGACAAGGTTCTGGACTGGAGGATGCAATAAAAATATACCCTCCAAAAAGGATGAAAAAGGATCCAATCCCTTAGAGGAAGCCCAAAAACAAAATGCTTCTACTTACTGGCATACACAATTTTTGTGAAAAAGACAAAATATGCACTACTCTATCTGAAAGCTTAGGATTCTAGGTCATCACATGTGGGCAACTTGAGAGTATAAAGGTTGTGCAAGTCCAGACACACTGGGTGAGATTTCAGATCCTGAATGGGATCCAGGACCCAAGCATGGTACCTCAGAATTAGCCAAAGGAAGGGGAACCACACTTGAATGGGCCAAAAAGAGTCAAATGAGGATTAAAATCATTCTGCATTGAGCTGCCTTTGGAAGAAACTTTTCAGTGGGGTTGGGAGGAAGGCATAGAGAGACCCGGGAGCTAAGTATAGAGAACAGTGTACAAAAGACAATCTTTCCAGGACTGTCCCTGAGAAGGAAAGTACAGTTGTGTACACTTACCATAAATGTAGATGTTCGAGTGTATTCACTGTTGCAGTCATTACATTTGGGTAATCTGCTGGCAGGTTGCCCTCAGTCGGCCTGAATTCCAAAGTCTTGGGTCCTGTGTTGGTTGCTGTCTTCTATGACGTCAGGTCATCAGGGGTATAAAACATGCAGCCGACGCCATTTTCTTCAGTCTTTCTTGCCGCGCGGTGCCCAAAACAGAAGCATTTCTCAAGTGCCAGTCGGCCGACTACTGAAATATTCCAGTTTGAGTTTCAGAACCGAAGTCTTCACTAAAGCTAAGTACCCCGTTGGGGAAACTTTTTTCTTGCTTTTTACCGATGTCAGAAAAAGTTAAAAATTGTATTACTTGTGGGAAGCAAATACCTCATAAGGATTTCCATTTATACTGTATTCCTTGCCTAGGCCCTGATCACAACGTGCCTGGCTGTCGGATTTGTGCTAGATTTAACCAATGCACTATTAAGCGTCAGTACATTTTTGCATCTAAGTATTTTGGAAACAGATTTAACTACCCAGAAATGTTGTCGGATAGCAATCAGACTATCGGAGTACATAAAAACAAAGGCATTCAAGATCCAAAAGCAACGACAAAGCTTCTCCTAAGCCAGTCGCTGGTTCGCCGGTACTCAGTGAGGCGCTTTCGCAGCCCCTGATACCCGCTACCTTCGAGTCGCAGGCCTCTACCAACACCCATGTGGAGTCTATTCATATGTAACAGTTCCTCATTGTTTCTCCATTATTTTTTAAAATTGTTAAAATTGTCATTCTCTGTATGTGGAGCTTTTCTCTCCGGGCCTCCGCTAAAAATGGGCTTTGCCTATTCGGAATATCCCAGCAAGCAAATGCAAAATAAATAATAGCTGCTGCACTTTGTGTTGGATGGGGATGAGAGCAGATCACAACAAGAGGCGCTCCATTTCCAAAAAATTCACGCTGCAACTCTTGAATTCATGGACTACTCATGCAAAAAGAGAATGTTCCTACTTAAACCTGCCTGCTAAAATGCTGGATCTCCCCGTGATGTGCATTGCAACCCCAGAAACCACTGAGATGTAATTACCCACTGCTCAACTCTCATGGCCTCTCAGACAGGAAGAGGTTCTCTTGTTTGTTCAGATAGCATACCACAGACATGTTGCTGGCCTGAACTGAAATGACACCCTTGGGAAGAATGCCCTGAAAAGCCTGCAACCCACGGAGGACAACCGTCATCTCCAAGACAATGAAATGAAGATTCACCACAGTAATGGACCAGGTCCCCTGCACAGTCCTCCCTTTGAAATGCAACCCCCCCACCCTCCATCCAAGATGAGAGGTGTTCATTATGACTGTGCCCAGATGAGGGGGAAGAGCAAACTGTCTCCTGGTGAACAACATGGGAGACTTCAACCACCTGATTTGATTCTGACAGACCTCTGTCATTACAATGGGGAACTCTGTCTTGTGGGTCAGATAAGACCATTGTAATGCCAATGTCCACTGCAAAAACCTCTTGTAGTACCTTGCTAAGAGAACCAAGCAGATGGCAGTCACACCATGTGTCAAAAAAGTTTAAGAACAAGATTAGCTGGGGGGTTTGGACAAGATAGCAAAGAAAGAGCTAGACCCCACAGGTCAGAGAAACTGTGTCCAACTGGCAACCTATGAATTCCACTGACTGCACAGGAAGAAGGCTGGACTTGTAATAGTTGATTGTGATACCAAAGAAGTTTCAGTGTTGAAGTTAGGTGTCTCTGGCTCTGACTAATGATACTCTTGTGGAGAAGGTAAGGAGCCAATTACCCAAGTAAAGAAAGAACTGGAACCCCTGCAGTCTGAGCCAGGCAGGGGCCGGTAGTGAGACTAAAGGACAGCACTTGGAGTTGGTAATGATTGACTCCAGCTGAAGTGTAGAAACCTCATAGAATGACTCGCAATCTTGACTTGATGGTGGGCATCTTTGAGGTCACACATCGTCATTGTTCCTCAAGAGAGGTAGAATTGACTGCACTGTGACCATCTGGAACTTGGTCTGCTTTACAACATGATTCAGATCTGTTCAAATTCAAAACTGGCCTGAGATTCTTCTTCTTCCTAGGAACCAAAAAGAACCTTGAACAGACCCTGTACTCTTCACTGACTTGGTGGGACCTTTTGGATGACTCAATTTTCACACAGCTTTTGAACTTTGATGGCTGCAGCCCCTCTCTGATGGGGTGGAAGTTGACCATACCTCGCAACTTCTTAGAGCAATAAATCTGGACAAAGCCATAAAGAAAAGTGGGACAAAGGCCCAAAAATACAGACAAGTTTTAAATATTACTCTTACAAACTGAGAAAGTTGACAGAATAACAGGTTTTGCATTAGCATGAATTTTCTGAAGGGTATGAAGTCTGAAACTCAGATGTCTGTTATTTTCTAACTTCATCTTTAATGATTTGCCACTAATTTGCCAGAAAACCACAATTTTATGAAAAATGGACCAAAAATATATGGCAAAAATCTGGACATTCTGCGAAAATCTGTACAGTTGAGTGGTGTGGGTGGAACATCTGGGATATGTTTGGGATTTAAATTTGGGGCTAACAAAAAAAGAACAGCCTCTGGACACGATTCAGCACCCATGCGCCGGAGGTGATAGCCTGCCAAGCTTTAAAGTGTGTTCAGGTGTAGAGCCAAACAAGCCCCAACTGCCTCCCAAACAGGACAGTCAGGCAACCCTTCAGGGTTGCTGACAGGGCTTCCAAGAGAATGCTCTATGAAACCCCTGATTCTGCAGACAATGGCTGGACTTCTCCCCCTTGCTGGAGAAGGATAAAGAAGAATCGCTAGCTGGTAAAAGTCCTTTCAGGACCTACTTGGCCTACCTTTCATTAATGGTGTGGGTGCTGAAACCTTCATATATGGTACAAGGGGAATCTAGAAGGGCCTTCTCTGAAAAATACATGCACCGGTCAGGGGTATCCTGTAAAGCGAGATTGTGCCCACAAACAACACACATTATAAACCCCTTTTCCATATCTAATGCAAATAAACCTAAACAACTTATCCAAGCAGATCTAACCACACAGAAAAAATTGAGATTTGAATGACTAAGTCTGACTGCAAAGTCTAATACTGAAAATACTAGACCAACTAGACCGATTCGAACACTAACTCTAAGAACAAACACACTGGGAAGAAAAAGCCTGATAAAAATGAAACCTAACCTTAAAACCTATCCTAACCTACTCTACCTACTAAAGACTACACACACAAACTACAAGAAACCACACTAACAAACACAATGTACAGGACCTAGGAAAAAAAATTCTAAATAGTATTAAACACCAGGAAAAAAGGATACACTTTGGTGGAGCAGCCGACAATACTGCTGTCCAGGAATGGCGGCAAACAAAACCTGGGTTAGTGCTGAGAAGCGAGGACTGTGGGTAGAGGAGGCAGAGCTTAACAGGCTGAAGTCTATGTTGTATGGTCGCTCTGGGATCTGAGTTGGATATGAAAATCCAAATGGAAAAATAACATCAGATCAAAGGTTATGGCTGTTAATTGTGTACCCACACATGAACTGTTCAGCAATGCCCATATTCATGGGAAGACAATAACATAAAATATTTAGGAGCATAGATTAAAAAGGCTTCCGTTATGCCAGCTAAGGATATGTGGCAAGAGACACTGAGAAGCTGGGAGCACTTGTTAATGGATATGATTAGTAAGATACAAGCACTGAAAATGTTTTTAGTCCGGGTAGTTTTCTATACAAGTAAGGCACATTTTAATCAGCCAGAGGAAAAGCTGTGAACAATAATTACTAAACAACTGAATGACTTTACCTGGGAGGGAAAGCGGGCAATGGTTAAGTTTATCCTTTCGGTAGAACAATATGGTTTAGAATTACCTAATTTGAATGGATATTTTAGAGATACACAATTAAGGCTCATGTACATAACACAAGCAGAAACTTCTAATTCAGACTGGAAAGGGATGATGATGAAGCAGGGGGGGAAATCAAGAAATAAGGAGAGTGGGGGAATTTGGAGGCAAATCCTTACGGATAATAACAGCCATACAGAATAGTATGTATATAATATATTATATTATTATTATAGATTATATATAATTAAATATATAATGAGCTAAGAGAAGAATTGCTTGATTTAATAGACAGATATATTAAGATCAATGAAAGAAATAGACTGCAAATGGTTAATAAAACCCAAAAAATCAGAAGTTTGATAAAACAAATGAACACAGTAATTAGGACTGTTCATAGAGATCCCATGTGATATAATAGAAGTAAACATGATATATTACTGTGCACCTAAATCAATAACTGATAAAGTTCTACCACAAGAACACAGGGTAGTGAGGGAAAGGAAGGGGAGAAATTGAATAATATCATGGAAATATCGAACAGAGAAAACTATAAAGCAGTTAAGACAAGAAGTGTCACTGTTAGAAGAGTATAGAAGAGGGAATAGATCAACAAAAATACAAAGAAAAATAGATGTGATAAAAGCAATGTGCAGTATTAGAACAGACCAGGATCTATCATGCACTATTGCAAATAAACTAAAAATTTCAGCACAGGCAGAAAGACTTAGAAGATACAAAATGAATATAAAGGAAAAGCACAAAATAAGCAATTTATTGATGATCCAAAAAAGTTTTATAGAGAATTGGGAAATAAGAAAAGGAATTGAAAGAACCCCAAAAAAGAAACAGATATATTTTGGAGAAGAAACTATGAAGATCCTGTGGAACATAAAGATGCTAAATGGACAGAAGAAGTTAAAGGAAGAATAAGAGGTTCAAAGACACAGGATATGAAATGGGAAGAAGTAACAGCCAGAGAGATTGAACCAAAGTTAAGCAAAACGTCTAATTGGAAAACCCCAGGCCCAGATGCAGTACCTAATTTTTGGATGAAAGCTTTAACATTTTTGCATGAAGATTTAGCTATGAGTAAGAACTATTTACATGCACACCCCAAACAGTCGCCAACCTGGTTAACAACAGGAAAAACAATGCTCCTACTTAAGAGTGAACCTGCAAGCTACCCTAAAAATTATAGGCCAATAACTTGCCTTCTGACAACGTATAAACTATACATGGGAATTGATGCTGACAGAGTTTATAGTCATTTAGAAGAAAACTCAATTATGGCAGTACAACAAAAAGGCAATAAAAGAAAGTCATATCGAATAAAGGATCATTTGCTGTTAAAGTCATAGTGGAGAACTGTAAAAAGGGGAAGAATCTAAGTATGGCATGGACTGACAACAAAAGAGCATTTGATAGTATCCCACATTCATGGATAAAAGAGTGCTTAAAAATGTATAAGATACACCCTACACTGATCGACTACATTAGCGTGACCATGAAACCGTGGCAGACCACTTTGCAATTAAGCCATGATAAAGGACAAATTATTATCCTAGGGATAAAAATTCAAAGGGGGATATTCCAGAGTGACTCTGTCACTGCTGCTATTCTGCCTTGCCCTTTACCCATTAAGCTGTCTACTTAACAGCTTAGGCCATGGCTATAATTTGGCTCCCAGAAAATAAAGTGTAAAGACTTCTCTTCTTCTCTTTGTTGATGACTTAAAACTGTACAGCTCATCAAAAGAGGAACTGAAAGTGCAACTGCAAGTTATCAAAACTTTTTCAGATGATATAAGAATGTCATTTGGTCTTGATAAATGTGCAAAAACAGCCTTTAAAGCAGGAAAACTGCAATGTCAGGAAAACATCAGTTTGGGACAAGAATGTGATATAAAAGAACTTCAGCAAGAGGGAGTGTATAAATACTTGGGAAATGATGAAGGCTCAACAATAAAACATGAACAAATTTGAATAAAACTTAGTAAGGAATATTTCAGAAGACTTAAATTAATCCTGAAAACAGCACTGACATCTAGGAACAAAATTCAAGCTATAAACCAATTTGCTCTTCTTGTCCTAACTTACAGTTTTGGAGTGATTGACTGGCCCCAAAACGTGTTGGATAGATTAGATAGGAAAAAGAAGGATGCTTCATGTTCACCAAATGATTTATAAAAAGCAGTGCATACCAAAATTATATATTCCCCGTTCTGAAGGAGGGATGGACCTCCTTGAAATTGATTATATGGATAGATCTGCAATTGTGGGACTCCACACATCTGCTGACCTCACAAGACCCAAACGTAGTGAAAGTTTTGAAACATGAGGAGAATAAATCTAAGATGACTTCTCTGCTTAATTTAGCAGAAGCATATCGGCATCAAGCAGGAATGGAAATCAAACCAGAAGTGGATAAAAATCAGGCAGCAACTGAATGTGCCAAAAAACAAAAGAAAGAATATACGGTGAAAGACCAGATGAGAAGGCAAGAAATTAAGAAAAAGCATAAATATAGTTGCAAATATAGAAAACGTCTGGAAGAACTTCATGTTGATCAGGAATGAATGCAGAAATGGATAAGGAGAGGCAAATTCAAATCAAGAGATGAAAGGTTAATATTGGCAGCCCAAGATAGTGGGCTACGTACACATTGGTTTACAATGTCCAATGAACATGTGGGAGAAACTGACAAATGTAGGTTTTGTAAAACCAAACTGGAAACAGATGCGCACCTTGCTGCAGGTTGCAACATACTAATGGCAGAAGGACTGTATACTGAAAGGCATAATAATGTGGTAAGATTGTTGCACTGGGGATTGTGCAAACATTATGGTATTGAAGTGGCTGGAAACATGAGCTACAAAGCATCATACAAAATGATGAAGTTTATATCACATGGGACCACCCATTACCAACAGTTCAAAAGATAGATGCTAGAAAGCCAGATATAGTGGTTCAAGGAAAGAAGACAAGAGTAGCATTGATCACTGAAATTGCCACACCCAGTGACTATAGTGTCTTGCGTAGAGAGAGACACAAAGTCCTAAAATATCAGGCTCTGCAGGCATAAACGAGAGCAATGTGAAAGAAAGATACCCAGACAGTTCCAATAGTAGAAGGAGCAACAGGTCTTATAAAAAAGGATCTACAATTGTATTTAGATATGTTACCAATCCATGCATCTCCATACGAATTGCAGGAGTCGTCATTACTGGGCACATTGCGGGTGCTCTGAAGAGCACTTTTGGCTGACATCAAAGATTGAAACAATGCTAATTTCATGAACTTTAATCATAATTTGACTTAGGAATGGGGTCCATTCCCGTCATGGTATTAGAAACCCAAAAGACTTGGAGAAATTAAAAATGGAATATTATATTCATAAATAGCAGAAAGTATTCTGAAAACTAAGCCAACATCAGAATGGAGAATGGAGATTTTGCTGATAGGGTTGACTGCAAGTAGGGGTACAGAAAATAGGCAAGAGACAGCTGAAATTTACTGAAGAAAACTGGAAAAAAAAACAATATATTGGGAGAAAATAACTAGAGAGGGAAAAGTAAAAGAATGGGATGAGGCCAAGAAAACATTTAGACTGCAGGCTAAAGACTGTCTTCCCTGCCAGGGATTGGTTTCAGACTACAGGCAAAGAGAAAGTGATAAGGGAATTCTAAGTGAAAGACCTGTTCTGGTAGAGTTTTTAGTTGACTCTAGAACAGAAGCTGCTTTAAAAAAGGAATATTAGTACAGCATATGAAATATTACACAATAACTATAGGAATCGATCAGAAGACGTCAGAAAAGATTGGGAAGAGAGATTAGATATGCAATTCACAAAGAAACATTGGAAGGAATATGTATGCCTCACAAATATGCCATAAAATCTGGAAAATTTAGGATTTTTGCCTGGATGTGTTTACATGGATACTTTTATGCCCCAAGCACACTCCAAATATTTTTTCCTCAGGTAGATGACAAATGTTAAGAGGTGTGATGGGGAAGAAAGAAGTAACTGGAAATATATGTTTTGGGAGTGTAATGAGTTGGCAGACTTTAAAAATTCTCTAGAGAGTACTCTGTCAGGAATACTGGGCAAGCAAATGAGTATAACTAAGGGCATTTTTTTTTAGCTGAGATACAGGATCTGAATTGCCTAGACATAGTAATTCCTTGTTAAGTTTAATTCTGGTGCCTGCCAAAAAGCAAATTATTAGAAACTGGACTCAAATTCTACACCAACTATACATGAAGTAATGAATATTGTAACAGAAATAAGAGAACCAGAAGTGTGATATTCAGAAAACAGCAGGAGTATTTTTTATAGAAAAAAAGTGGAAATTTTGGGAACAATACTTGCAGAAAAAATGTTTTGGAGGAGGAATTAGGTTTAAAAAAAAGGTAAGAATTGAATATTTTTTGTAATGTTGCTTAGATTATATGATACAAATATAAACTTGTTGATATGGTTTGATTAATTTTATATACATGTAAGTTTATCTATGTCACAAATGATAATTTAACAAAGGTGTTAAAAAGGAATCAATCACAGGAGGTTAGAAATGATTCGGAAGAGAGATCGGATAAGGAGTTAACACAGGAACAATGGTAGGACACATGCACAACTGCCAAGTATGCAACAGTTCTAGAAGGTTTAGAATTTTTGCTTGGAAGTGTTTGCATATGTATTTTTATACCCCATGCAGACGCCAAAGAATTTTTCTTCAGGTAGATGGCAAATGTTGGAAGGTGTGATGGGGGAAAAATTGGTAACTGGGAACATGTTATGGGAGTGTAATGAGTTAGCAGACTTTAAAAATTCCCTACAGAGTACTCTGTCAGAATTATTGGGTGAGTAAATGGGTGTAACGAAGGAAATGCCTCTTTTGAGCTGGGACCCAGGATCTGAACTGCTTAGACATAGCAACGTCTTAAGTTTCATTCTGGTGGCTGCTGAAAAAGCAATTACTAGAAAATGGAAATCAAAGTCTAAACCAACTGTATTTGAAGTAGAATACTGTAACAAGATAAAAGAACGGGAAGTGGGATCTTTTGAAAAAGGATGGACCAAATTACATAGAAATAAATGGAAATAATGGGAACAATACATGCAGAATAATGTTCAGAAGGAGGAGTGAGGTTTAAGGGAAGGCAGGGATTGAGCAATTTATTTAATACTGGACTGATGACAGTTATAAAAAAAGAAAGTAAAATTGTGTACAATATTACCACTGCAGCAGATGTCCTTCTCCTCACTGCTGTAGTATTCTTCCCTGAAGGGATCTCCTTCCAAGGACAGCCCAACGTCTGGCCAGTATACCAAAGCTTTTAGATTTTATAGGTGCTGAGCATCCCACATATGCTCCCCACATAGGGCATAAAGGTGACGTATGGATACAAATACTTAGAACTGCAGAACATGTATATCCAGAAAAGAGAGTTCAGTGGGGAAAAGAAGCAAGAACCCCTCAGCCAGGAGAGTAATAAGAGACAGAGGTAAGAGCCATAACAGAGGGGGAAGGAGGGAGGGACAGAATACTGCAACTGTGAAGAGAAGGACATCTACTGTTATCTTAAGATTTTACAGACCTGTACTATGTTCTTCCATAACACTGTTGCGGTATATTTCACTGAAGGAAGAGTACAAGAGCTAAGGAGAAGACTGGTAAGGAGGAGGGCACAGAGGAGCTCTCTATAAACCAATGCAGAACAGTCCTGGCAAAACGTGCTCTGGTTCGGGAAACAACATCCAGTTTGTAAGTTTGTAATGCTTAGCAAAATTATAAACTAAGGACGAAATAGCAGCCTCAAGTTTGGAACTGGTATCTCCAAGCCCTTGAAAAAGCCACCAGAAGAGGCAACCACCCTAGTAGAATGTGCCTTCACAAATGAAGAAAGACATTTGCCATGGAAGGAATAATGGTCTTAGAGATCAAGGAGATGGTTTGTTTGGAAACAGATAAACCCAAAGTCCTAGGAAAAACAAAAAGTTGATCAGATTTGAAAATAACCTTTGTTTTATACAAATACTATCTGAGCTGTTAAATGCAAGCCTAAGGTGTGGAAAACCTTCTCACTGGCAAACTGTGGTGAAGGAAAAAAGGGAAGAAGTTGAATAGACTGATTAAGGGACAACTCATTAACCACGTTAAGCATCTTCTTCTTTCGGCTGCTCCCATTAGGGGTCGCCACAGCGGATCATCTGTTTCCATTTCTTCCTGTCCTCTGCATCTTGCTCTGTCACACCAACCACCTGCATGTCCTCTCTCACCACATCCATAAACCTTATCTTAGGCCTTCCTCTTTTCCTGTTACCTGGCAGCTTCATCCTTAGCATCTTTTTCCCAATATACTCTGCATCCGTCCTCAGCACATGTCCAAATCAACGTAATCTTGCCTCTGGCTTTGTCTCCAAAACTTCCAACCTGGGCTGACCCTCTAATATACTTATTCCTAATCCTGTCCACCCTTGTCACACTGTGCAAATCTTAACATTTTAACTCTGCCATGTCCAGCTCTGACTCCTGCCGTTTTGTCAATGCCACTGTCTCCAACCCATATAACATAGCTGGTCTCACTACCCTCTTGCAGACCTTCCCTTTCACTCTTACTGGTACTCGTCTGTCACAAATCACTCCTGACACTCTTCTCCACCCACTCCATCCTGCCTGTACTCTCTTCTTCACCTCTCTTCCACACTCATCATTACTCTGAACTGTTGCTCCCAAGTATTTAAACTCATCCACCTTCGCCACCTCTACTCCCTGCATTCTCACCATTCCTCTATCCTCTACCTTACGCATAAAAGAAGGATTAAAGAAGGATTAGTATGAAGGGACACCCTGTCTCTGTGAAAAAATAAAAAAGATCGGACATAAGAACCTGCAGCTCAGACACACTCTCAGCAGAAGTAACAGCCAACAGCAGAACAGTCTTCCAAATAAAAAAGTTGCAAGGAAGCTGAACTAGCAGTTTCAAAAGGAGCCTGCATCAACTTTTCAACAACAAAACTGAGGTCCCAAAAAGGAGGAATAAACTCTCTCAGGAGCTTGATATGAAGGACACCTTTAAGAAATTGCTTGACCTCAAAGGGTGAGGCCAAAGGGAGGGTTCAAGGGCAGATAAGCACAGACTACTGACAGGTGAGTTTTAACTGAAGAATATGCCAAGCCAGAATGGAGCAGATCACGCAAATAAGAGAGAGAACCACAGGAACCCCAACTGAGAAAGGATCTTCATGGTGAGAGGCACCAAACAGAAAACCTCCACCATTTAAGAAAGATATGATTTCCTGGCAGTAGGTTTCCTGGCCTCTTGCAGAACCAGAATTACATCATCATAAAAGAGAAGCCTAAAAGGGATCAAACCCCTATCACCCACAGTGACATCTTAACAGTGGACAGGTGAGGATGGATAAGAAATCCCTCGTCTTCACCTGGAAAGGTAACTTGTGGTGACTGCCCCTGGCAAGTTGAAAAAAAGGGAGAACCAGTGCTGTCTGGGCCAAAAGGGAGTCACCAACAAGATTTTGGGAGAATCATGCTTGATCTTGTACAGAACTTATAGAAGCAGAGGAAGTGGAAGAAAGGCATACAAAAACATTCCTTTCCAAGGAAAAGACAGGGAAGTCCACTATTCAACTCAGACGATTTGGTACTCTCGAACAGAATACAGAAAGTTGTCTGTTCAGAGGGAAGCAAAACGATCTACCTGAGGAATACCCCACAAACAGACCATGTCAAATATACTTTTCAGTGAAGCATCCATTCATAAGTCTGTGTTTTGGGCCTGTTCAGAGAGTTTGCCACTAGAATGTGCTCTGAAGAAATGTAAACTGCCTAAAGAGTCACCTGTTAACTGACAGCTAGATCCCAGGCCTGAAGAGCTAGTCTGCAAGGTAGATAAGACCTCGTTGACAAGTGTTAAAGTGAAGATCTTGTAGAAGACTGCTGGGAGAAGAAGCCTGAATAAGCAGGTCTAGATAAGGGAATATCTGTATTCCTCAAAACCTGCAAAAGGCAATGACAGGATTAAAGCATTTGGAGAATACCCTTCGGACAGGAGAAAGGCCAAACGGAAAAGCATAGAACTGAAAATGAGAGGAAGAAACAGAGAAATGCAAACATTTCCTAAACACAGGGTGAATAAGGATATGAAGATTGGCATGCGTGAGGTCTAGAGAGACCAAATAGGCCTGGGGGAGAAGAAAAGGAAACAAAGTCTGAAGAGACATCATGTTGAAAGAAGGGACCCTGAGAAAAATGTTGAGGGGAGAGAAGTCCAGAATTGGTCTCCAAGTCACCGCCTTCCAAAAAGCCAAAACATCATGGAATGAAAACTCCTTCCCACTTGGGTGGGTGGAACAGGTTGAATGTGTGCTTGATCCAACAGGAACTGCAAAACATCCGGGAAAAGACAAAGTTGGTCTGGAGGAGTCTGTGGAATGCCTGAAAAGGGGAGAAAGATTTCCATATCATGAAATACCCCTGACTAATGACAGACTGGACCAGTAATCAAAGAGCCTCAATCCTCACCACTGGCACCTGTGGGGGATGTTCACTGGGAGGATAACAGGTATACACAAAGTATTTCTAAATGCAACTTTCTGCATCAAGTGCAATTTTCCTTAGCACACAGAGACCACAGTCAGTCCGGAGCTGGTTGCTCCTTCTTCCTCTAGATCTCCAATAAGACTACCCACTGGCACAGCTATAGAGCTGATATCTCAGCTCAGTGTCCAAGCCAAGGTCTCCAGCACCCTCTCTGTCCAACCAGTGTTTTTTGTCCCTGCCCAAGTAGTGGACACACACACACACTCTGATATTTGATTTACTCACACACACCTGGGAAAGGCTGGAATAGGTTTACTTGCTATGCCCCCTTCTACCCAAACTATAAGGTAGTTATGACTGCCACCAGACACTCCTGCCAGCTACCTTGATGCTCTTCCAAGGATACACAATATACCAAGTGAAATTAATATTGAAACAAATAGTAGTTTGACCAAAAGCAAGGATATTAGGAGTGGCCCACACAGAGTCAGTAAATAAATATGCAAGTACTCTCAGAACTTAAATATCTCTACAAAGATCAGCCACAATGAAAGGTTTAAATACATTTAATAATAAATAATAAAAGAACAAAAAAAAACACTAAGTATATTTTCACAGTGATATCAAAGTTCAAAATCACAGGAGATATTTAAAACAACACTGAAGGACAGACTTAGAAAAATAAAGAAAAACAATATCTAAATTAAGCTTCACTATACTGGCTAAATCTAAGAGAATTATACTATTCCCTATTTACTTAACAGAGCAATGCAGATGATGTGGTGAATGGTTCTTGTTGCTGCTGTCAAGCTGAAGACAGAGTACAGAATGCTCAGTCCCTCTTAGATATTATTTTGAGAAGTCTCTCAAATATTACTGCTAGGAGAGTTTGCAGAATGACATCACTTGTCATCTGACTTCTAGTTCCCATGCAAAACCCCCATTGCTGGAAGCTGGCAGGATTAGCACCTACCTGTAAAAATACAAACACAAAGGCTTTTGCTCAGAGCTTTGGCAGGTCCTGGAAGCCATAAAACAATTGCATTCCTCCACACTTCCAGAAAGTAATTAGTTCACTCCAAACACAATACAGAAAGCTTCCAGGTACAGACTTTGTGTCTCTGGCTGCAATGAAATCTGTGAGATAGTATCTTTGTGGCTTAGCCTACAAAGTGATTTAATTTCAGATATTTTCTAAAGTTTGTTGGGACTGAGGTTAACCCTCCAGTTGCCTCTGTTGAAATATGTACATTTAAACAGTTACAATAGTGCATGTACATTTCTGCTCTCTCCAGTAAGGCACACTTTGCAGACATTTCAAACACAAGCACTTTACAAATACCTTTTCACTCAAATGTCTATACAAATGGCATAGGTTTCTAATAGATTTGTAACACCAGCATCTTGTATGACCCACAGTTCTAATACATTTGTAACACAAGCACCTTGTATAAATCAATTTGATATTCATAAATGACATATAATTATTTACAAAATTCTAGCTAACTGTGCTGGCAGTACCTCCTTTCATCACAGAAAATATCGAAGAATCTGATATGATCTGTTGCCAATTTAGGAGGGACAAAGAAAGGTGGAGATAAAAGGGGACCTAGCCCAAGTGAAGAGGAGGCAAATGTCACATAGAATCAGGCTTGTACTGAAAGGAAGGCTTCTGAGATGTAGGATTTTGAGTGGACTTACCAGGAGGAACACGCCTTGACTCCTCCTTACCTTTGGGAGGCTGAGTCTGTCTACAAACAAAGGCAGAGTCAGAGGGGTAATTCTGTTGAAATTTGGGTAGAGGGGATCCAAAATATGCTTGAATTCCTGCATGGCCTTACCCTTTATCCTGGAGGGACTTAAATAGGTTAGCAGCAGTTGTCCCAAACAGATTTTTATTATCCAAAGCAGCATCCAAAAGTTTGGCTTTAATATCATCAGGCAGGGCCTAAAGACAAAGCCAAGAACAATGCCTCAACAATGAACCAAAAGCAACAGCTCTGGAAGAGGCATCAGCAGCATTTTAACTGCATCTTATGGCATGCCAAGCAACCTAGGAAGTGAAATCAAGCGGGGACAGAGATGAAACTTCCCATTCTGAATCAGGCAGATGAGACAACCTTAGCTACCTGAAAAAAGGAGAGCCAAGACATATCTGGTCATTTGGGTTTGGTAATTAACAGTCAGAAATGACAAGGTGGTAGCAATATAGACTTTTTTACCCAATCTTTACATAGCTCTACTATCCTTATCAGAAGGAAAGAACTTAAAAGAAAGCAAAAGTTTAGAGGGCTTATCAGTTCTGACTGAAACCACAGAAAGGTCAGCAAAGGACACTTAAAAAAATTGCACCTTGTAGAACCTATTCGGTTTCTTAGGGGTTGAGGCCCTAGAGTCAAAAGCTACAGAGGCAGCAGAGAAGGTGTCCAAAGTACTGCCAATACAGGAGGAACAGCAGATGGCTTAGGAGATTCCATCTGTAGAAGCTCATAGTATATATTTTTATATGTCAGAGACCTGGGACCAATCCTTCTTATCTATCATACAAGCAATACTGTCCCCTAAGGATAATTCTTCCAAGAGGGAATCCAAGCTCAAAGACTCCTCTTCTTCTGAGCTATAGTCTAGAGAAGGAATTTGAGAGGACTAGGACTCCTCCCTAGAACTTAGATCCTCATCTGAGGAATCCTGTTCCACTGTTGTCTTGACATATGTGGAAGACCAGGGAGGAGCAGGAACTAACACCCCCTTGAGGAGGCTTCATGGCTATCAAGATATTAAACAAGCATTAAAGTACAGCCCTACCATTCAAGTTGGGGTTCTTAGCAATAGGGATAATATGCTTGGTCTTTTGCTTTTTCTTACTGGAAAATCCGCCCTTACAACCCTCATGGGCTCAGTCCCTTGATAAATTTCAATGATCATAGTAGGAATCACTTCATGAACTAAGATTTGAGGAATCCCCCTCAGCCCCTTGGAAATAATTGGCTGTGGTTCCCCCTCAATGTCCAGAGCAGACATCTGAAAAGCCTAACAGGAATTGCAAGAATTTGGATCCATGCTGGTCTCAATGAGGTCACAGCAGAGAAAGCTGATGCAAGCACTGGATATTCTTCAGGGTTTTCACTAGCTTCTAGGGAGCCATCCTAAAGGCTGGACAGAAACTGGATCAGGCCTAGACTTTTTGCCTTCTTCTTGGAAGACGGCTGTCCCTTGAGACGGGAGGACTCTACCACAGCACCCTGAGCCAACAATTTAAGACACTGGTTCTTGAGGTACATGACTAGGGAATATAAGTGACTAAACTTGACAGACAGAGCACTGCATGTGGTCATGGGAAGCACTTCAGTAAAAGACACTGGTCGTGATGGTCTTTATGGAGAAGCTGCCTCCCACACTGACATTTTTCCTTCTTAAATGACACAAACATAAGTACAATACTGAAAGAAACTTCAACTGGGCACTTATTTGAAGACAGCTTGGTAACCAGCACAGCAGACAGGCATTCAGACTAATGTTCATGTAACCAGCACAGAAGACGGGCATTCAGACTACCGTTCAATAATGGGATTCGGACTGGCGGCAAATTTGTTCTGAATATTTGCATGCTTACGTCACCTTTATGCCCTAAGCAGGAGGCATACGAGTGACATTCGGCGCCTATAAAATCTAAAGGCTTTGGTATACTGGCCGGATGTTGGGCTATCCTTGGCAGGAGATTCCTTCAGTGAAGAATACTGCAAGAGTGACATGGAAGGACATATTATGTGATGTACAGTGCATGTAACTGAAAACCTGTTAATATGGTTTTCTTTCTTTTATGTTAATGTAGAATTGCCTATGTCTAAGTGATAATTTATTAAAAGTGCTTAGAACTACACACAGAATAAACATGAACTGCAGAAGAAGCTTTTTTAACTGTGAAATCTTGCTAAGCACTTCACCCAAGAAGTTCTGGAAAACAACAAAAACTTATCTCCCCTAACTCTTAGGACTAAACCACTGGCAAGCTACTACTTCATAATGAGACAACTAACCCACTCCACATCATTCTGATTCTAAGAACTAAAGTCTACCATCACCTCAGCAAAGGAAAATCAAAGAAATCAGTACTTTCACAGTAGGAAAACTGAATAAAACTGGGAACCAAGAGTCAGATTCTACTGCTGTAAAGAAAACATGACAATGAAGTGACATGTTTAAGGGTAACTATATATAACACCACTTTCAGAAGGAAGTGTAGATAAATCTGAAGAGACACTGGGTGTCTGTGAAAGATCACATTGAGTTTCCCACAAAGGAAGGCTTGAAACTTGGAGATTCAATAATAAGAAGTTATGTACCTACCATAACGTTCCATGTTAGTTGTCTTCTTCTCACCTTCTTTCTTGCTGGTTGGGTTCGGAGCCGATCCTCGGCTCCGACCCGGCCATCTTCAAAAGCTCGAGAGCTGTTTACTGGCTCGAGGCCCCCTCCTATATCCCATGATGCCTGGCGCTAGATACCCAGATCTCGTTTGGTAAGCAACTACAGACATAATAATAATAATCATGATAATACAGTAACTGTAGCAGGATACAGGAAACTACTGGAGAGACTGACATTTAGAAGTAACAGCCAGAGAAGTCTCAGCCAGTGATAAAGAAGCCTAAGGAACTCTTCTCGGTCTACTAGGATAGGGGGATGGAGGGTGGGACGCAAGAAAGAAGGCGAGAAGAAGACAACTAACACGGAACGTTATGATAGGTACATAACTTCTTAATGTTAAGTTGTCTAACTCGCCCTCATTCTTGCTGGTTGGGACAGCGTCCCTAGCACCTCAATCCTGGGTGGCTCATCGGAACAGACTCTTCAGAACAGTGGAACCAAAATTAGCTCTGCTTCTGGAAGCCACATCCAGCTTATAATGTGAAATGAAGGTATGTGGATTAGCCCAGGTAGCTGCCGCACAAATAGTTTCCATTGGCAATCTAGCCTGAAAAGCCACAGAAGTAGCTAAATCTCTGGTGGAGTGACCTTTGGATTTAGCAGGAAGGTCTTTATTTCTCAACTGATATATAAAGGTAATAGTAGAAGACAACCACCTAGATAAGGTGACTTTTGACACCGGTATGCCTTGTTTTCCTTCAGAGTAAGACAGGAACAACTGGCCTGATTTTCTGAATTGCTTGGTCCTATGCAAGTAAAAGCATAATTGTCTATGGACGTCCAACTGATGTAATTTGCATTCTGCCTTGTTGGAATAATTCGGAAAGAACACGGGCAGTTCAATGGACTGATTCAAATTACAATCAGAAGTAACCTTTGAGAGAAAAGAAGGATTAGTCCGAAGAGAATCTCTATCATTGTGAAAAACTAGGTAAGGAGGACGAACACAAAGAGCCTGAAGTTCAGAAACTCTTCTGCCCGATGTAACTGCAACCAAAAGAAGGGTTTTCCAAGAAAGAAGCTTCAAGGAACAAGAAGCTGCCAGTTCAAAGGGGGGCAGTATCAGGGAAGCTAAAATCAAATTCAGATCCCACGGAGGCGGGGGATCTCTTACTCGGGGCCTGAGTAGAGTGGTCCCCTTCAGAAAGGCTTTACAAAGCTTATGGGACATGATGCTTGAATCAGATAGGCCCGTATGAAAGTTTGAAATTGCAGCTAGCTGAACTCTAATCGTGGCAGAAGAGGATCCAGTTCGAAAAAGTTATGCTAGAAAATCTAAAATATGGTGCACAGGGGCTGAAAAGGGATCTATATTCCTGTTCTCTGCCCATAAGGAAAAATGTTTCCACTTACTAGCACAAGTCTTTCTAGTGGTTAACTTATGCGAGGATAAGATGATTTCACGCACCGAATGGGAGATGTTGGGAAGCCTGGCTAAAGTCGGAAGTGGAGAAACCAAGCAGTGAGCTGGAGGGATTGAAGAGATTGGTGCAGCCCGCCCGATTGATGGATCAGGAGATCTGGAATTGGGTCCAGGGTTGCTCTAGAAGGTGATGATGCAGGAAGGGGAACCAAATTTGTCGAGGCCAGTAAGGGGCAATGAGGATCATCTTGCATCCCAGTGTGGTAGCTTTCTGAATTAGTTTGGGAATCAGGGGGAATGGAGGGAATGCATAAAGAAGTCCCTGGGGCCAATCGTGAACTAGAGTGTCTCTGGGGAGGTGTCCGGGAAGAGGTAGGAGAGAGAAAAAATTGTTGCACTTGCTGTTGAAGGGGGTGACAAAAAGGTTGCAGCAAGGCTGACCCCATTTGCGGAAGATTCTGTCCGCCACAGTCTGATTGAGAGACCACTCGTGAGGCATGAGAATTGCTCTGCTCAGCCGGTCTACTATAATGTTGGACTTCCCAGGGATGTGCGCTGCTATCAGAAACCGCTGGGAAGAGATCGCCTACTGCCAAAGTCTGAGTGCTTCTCGACATAAGGGGTATGACTTGGTTCCGCCCTGCTTGTTGATGTACCATACCACTGACATATTGTCTGTTTGAATTGCAATGGTCCCGGTGGGAAGAGAGTTCTGAAGAGCTTGCAATGCTAAAAGCACGGCTCTCATTTCCAAGACATTGATATGCAGATGGTACTCGTGAGGCTGCCAGGTGCCTTGGACTGTTCTGCCCTGATAATGCCCCCCCCCCCACCTGATCAGGGAGGCATCCGTGGTTACCGTAGCTACTGGGGGAGGAAGAACAAATGGTCTGCCCTGGTGTAATGATGGGGAAACCATCCACCAAACAAGCTGGTTTTTGCAAGACTGTGTGATCATTATCCTATGAGACATCGGGAGTTGCTGGTAAGACCATTGTGTGAACAGCATCCACTGAAGAATCCTCATATGAAAGCGTGCAAGGGGGAATAGTATTATAGCTGCTGCCATGAGACCCAGTGTTTTAGGACAAATCTGGCCTGAATCTTTTTGCATCCTAATAAGACCTGCACATGTCGTCGAATGGCTAACACTCTGTCTACTGGTAGAGTCGCTGACATCTCCTTTGTGTTTAAGTTTGTGCCTATAAAGGTGATAGATTGACAAGGCGACAATGCAGACTTTTCAAAATTTATTGTGATGCCTAGAGTGGAGCACTTTTGGATGGTGTAGTCTCTGGCTAGCAGCAGGTGATGCCTGGTGGTTGCAGTAAGGAGCCAGTCGTCTAGATATGGAAACACCTGGAATCCTTGCCATCTCAAGTGAGCGATGACTACTGCCAAACATTTGGTGAACACCCTGGGGGCTGCGGTGAGACCAAAGGGCAGTGCTTTGAACTGATAATGACTGGCTCCCAGCCGAAAGCGGAGGAATCTTCTGGAGCGTCTGTGCATTTTGATATGGTAGTATGCATCCTGAAGATCTATGGAGCACATCCAATTGTCCTGACCCAGAAAGGGTAAAATGGACTGTAGCGTGACCATCCGGAACTTCGTTCTTTGAACAGACCTGTTTAGTCTGCTGAGATCCAGAATGGGTCTCCAATCCCCTGTCTTTTTTGGTACCAAAAAGAACCTTGAGTAAATTCCGGATCCTTGTTGGTCTGCTGGGACTGACTGGATGGCTCTTTTTCTTAGCAGTTTGAAATTTCTTGAACTGCTTGATCCCTTAGATTGGGTGGAACATCTAGAAGGGATTTGTTGGGAATGTAGGGAGTGCGAAAGAAGGAGATTTTGTAGCCTTTGGATATGATAGAAATTACCCATTTGTCTTTTGTTATACTTTGCCAGGCTTCTGGGTACAGCGATAATCTTCCCCCGACTGCCTCCGAAGGTGGACAGCCGGGCAGCACTTCAGGGATGCTGGAAAGGCTTGTCAAAGAAGGATTCTCTTTGGCCCTGATTTTGCGGACCCCCCCTGCCCCTAGGGCGGCGTCTATTGTCCCCTCCTCTGCCCCTGGAGGGGAACTCTCCACGTGTGTCAGGGACGGCTCCCTGGGATTTCCAGAACCACATCTTCCCACTCTTCTGACACTTGGGATACGGTCTTGAAGGAGTGGAAAAACGGACTCCAACGGCAGAGAGAGTCTTGCCTTCCTGCTCACACCTGGTAAGGGTATCCTTCACTTGTGGTCCAAACAGAGCAGAACCATCAAAGGGGGAGTTGGTGAAAGATGCCTTAAAGGGTTCCACAAAGTTACATAACCGCATCCAAGCGTGTCTCCTCAAAGCCACACCTGTGCCTACGACCCTACTTGCTCCATTGGCTGCATAAGAGATGAGCCGCATGGAGGAGTTACTACAGAATTTAGAGTCGCCAGCTGGGAGGTAATCTTAGCCTGAGCCCCCGTAGCTGATGGATCTTGAAGGGTATCTCCTAACTCTTTAATGAGATCACTTTGAAGGTGGGTAAAATGGCACAAATAGTTCAGTGACCTCATGGAAAAGGTCGCTGAGGAAAACATCCGCTTCCCATACCTGTCCATCGTCCTAGATTCCTTATTAGGGGGATGGACAGACAAAGAAGTTTCAGCCAACTCCTTTTTAGTGGCCGCTGCTACCACCATGGCATCAACGGGAACACCCTTGGTTAGAAATTGCTTGTCTTGAGTGGCGGTGATGAATTTTGTGGGCCTACGGGAAGCTGGTTCCATTGTGTCTGGAGCTGACCACGCCTTTTGAGCCACCACTGACATCAGTGGATCGAAAGGCGGAGACACCCAGGAGGTGGAGGGTTGGGAACCAAACGCGTCCAGGAATACCGACTCATCCTCGGAAGGGTAAAGGGTAGTCCAGTTCCCCCTCTGCCTGAGGATTTCAAGGATGTCTGAGAAGGAGACGTCCTCAGAGGGGGATCTCGGGGACCCTTCCGACTCCTCCAAATTGGTATCTGAAGTGACAGACTCAGGGGAGTCAACATGCTTCCTCTTGCATTTTCTCTTTCGAGGGGGCTCCTCTGAATGAACAGGGGAGGCCTCAGAAGAGGAAGATGCACCCAATGGGGTGCCCTGCAGCGCTTGTTCCTCACACTTGGGGTCTGGAGGAGGGGCAGAGGCAGGAGCAGTCACCATGGGGGGAGGAGCCGATGAGGTGGTCCGTGAGGCTGACTCAGATGCCAGCACACTCCTCATGACCTTGAAGGCGCCCCTTCCCGACGCCATAAAAGGCTCCGGCTCCAAAGAGACCGGAATCTCTCCCGGCACCGAAAGGGACGGCTCCGAAGCCGAAGTAGGAGCCGAACTCACCTGCGCCGAAGCTCCGAGAGGGAGAACGGGGTCGGACAAGGGTCCGATGCCACTCGCCCCCTCGAGCCGACGAGGGAGTCCCAGTGCCCAGATCCCTCCAAGGACGGCACCATGGAAGAGATCGGAGCCGACAACGGCACCGAAAGGGGCGGTATCGGTGCCGACGGACCCACGGTTCCAGCCATAGCATGCTCCGCCTCCGAACTCAATGGATGAGTCGAAGGAGGAACTATTGGAGAAACAGGTAGAGTTGAACCCTGGTGAGGGGGGGCTGGAAAGCATTTTTGCCAGGGCCTGCGACTTTAAAAGCCTGCTCACCACTCTCTCCAAATCATGGTCAGATAGCCTGGACGACCGAGAAGAGTGGGATTGATGACTCTGCTCAGATTGCAATAAGGATGACCCTGGAGCCGAGTGTATCGACTCCAATGATGGTGACCTGGAGCGTTTCCGACTCCCTGACGGTTCCGACGGAAGAGTCGGAGCCGACAGAGATAGGTACTTCGGCTCCAGTCGAAGCCGAAGTTGACGTAGAGATAGGTACTTCGGTTCCAGCCGGAACCGAAGTTGAAGCAGAAGCCATACCCGGCAACAGCTCAGAGCTGGGAGCCAACGGCCTCGATGGCCTAGAAGGTTTCAATGACTAAGTCTTGGCCGGTGATCCTTCAGGCTTAAGCAAACCCCTCAGGATAAGCTTATTCCTACGCTCCTGCAGGACTCTTGGACTAAAGGCGTGACACACCGAGCAAGAGTCCTGCAGGTGTAGGGAGCCCAAGCAGTAGACACAAGAAGTGTGACCATCTGTCAGAGATTTTCTGACAGCATGAGTCACACTTCTTGAATCCCGACACTTTTGTGTCTTTAGACATTCCTGTAAAGGAAAATCAAATACAAATAAGTAGAGTGGAGAGTAGGTAACTGAAAAAAAATACACACAATTCACACAAGTTACCACACCCTAACAGCGCACACAACAATTTACTAAAAAGAAAACTTTTGTCTACCTTAAAAATAAAACAATGATAAGCCTCTAACTAAAATGGCTTACTTTGAAAGGTAAACGGGGGCGGGGGAGGAAAAGGAAAAACTCTTTAAGGAGAAAACAAGTTTTGAAGGGGGGGGGGGGTAAACACTAACAAACTGCTATAGAATCTACTCTGAGCTATAACAATAAAAGTATACCTAACAAAGTACAAAAAATGCTTACATATAAGAACAAAGTGAAAATTACGACCTGAGCCAGTAAACGCAACCTCATAGCAGAAGCGGCAAACAAGATCTGGGTATCTAGCGCCAGGCATCATGGGATATAGGAGGGGGCCTCGAGCCAGTAAGCAGCTCTCGAGCTTTTGAAGATGGCCGAGTTGGAGTAGAGGATCGGCTCCGAACCCAACCAGCAAGAATGAAGGCGAGATAGACAACTTAACATTGGGTAATACTCAAGAAGGGAATTGTCCATTGAATGAACTTCACATCCACAGAATCAGTTGGTCTGCATGGGGGATAGGCAAGCATTCTGATAATAATGTCCAACTCTCAAGGAAGAGAAAGGCTTTTCAAAAATGATGAAGATACAGAATCCCTTAAAGGAATTGCTTTACTAGTCATAGTTCTCTTCCACAGGGTCCTGATGTGTTTTTTTTTAACAAATAAGCAAAACACACCTTAAAAAGTCATGAACACAGGCAAAGTGAATGACAGAGATGGTGTAGCATAACTTTCTGTCCAGAAGTAAATCCTCTTCTACTCAGAGCATTGGTTTGAAAAGTGGAATACGTCATTGCAGCTTCAATCACCTCTAACATTCCATGTGATGGCTGTGGTGGGAGTAATGGAAATGACGAATAAGCTAGGACCAGAGGTGGGACCTGTTATCAGCTGAAGTGAGGGTGACTTCCTTGACTTGTACTGGAATGGTTTCTTACACTGTCAGGAAGACGACGTTCTTGAAACCAAACCTTTTTTTTTTTGCCATCATAGGGTAAATGAGGAAGTGTCTTAGACTTTTTTTTTTTTTGCCTGAATTTTATGATCAGATAGAATCAGAAGGAAAAGTGAAAAAGGTGTACAAGAATTTTCCCTTCCACTGGTGAGAGGATGCAACCACCATGGCCTCCCCCTTCCAATGTTAAACTGAGAAGAGGGAGAAAACTATATCCCCCCATGTGTACAACAGATTGCTCCCCAGGGTCACCCAACCCTTTAAGCCCATAACCAAGAAGGAAGCCAATATTCTCAGCTACAAAGTAAGACTACAGATATATCTCAAGATTTTCAACAACATACTCACTTTTTTTTACGCTAGGTGCTTTTGCCTCCATGTCTGCTGAACATCAATACACCTCCTGATCAGACTCAGCCAAGTTATGCCCCCATATAAGTGACACAGGCCCAGTACTCTACAGATACAAGAGACACACAGGGGAAACAATCATACAGTTAACCAAGGAGGTTGTTTGTACCACTGCCAGCGTCACTATTCAGGGAGCCTACTATGGCCTTTATCTCACCCTCTGTGGTTAAAAGTGAATACCTGTTTCATCTCACAAATCACCTATGCCAGTGGTTCCCAAACTTTTTCGATTCCCGGCTCCCTTGTTAAATCCAGGGTTTCCCAAGGTGCCCCCCCCCATCAAATTCTAACATTTTCAAGCAGTGACATACATGTAGGCAAGGGCGCGCGCGCGCACACACACACACACACACACACACACACACACACACACACACACACACACACACACACACACACACACACACACACACAAAACTGCAGCTTTCAGAAGTAATAACATGCCCAGTATTAATCCAACCAGAACAGGTGCCAAAGTATACTTCCTTCCACAGAAGTAGGGTTCACAGCTGAAATAAAAAATAAATTGGGGCAGATATATACTGCTAAAAGTGCTAATGGTTAGAAATTGCAGCTGAAAGGTGGGGAAGGATTTGCTGTCCAAGAGGATGGAGACCTACTGGAGTCTGTATACCATTCCTATATTTTACTGAACTTAATTTGATAATTAGCATGGAAATTATTTGAATTAAAACAGTGCTGGTGTAATTAATTCATGCTTATGCTGTAAAGGGTGCATTTTAAATCCGTAACTCACATCAGCTATAGCCACTCTGTACTATTAAGCATACTCAACGTTTACATATTAGATATAAAAAGTACAAGTCATCTAGTATAATCAGATATGATGAAAGCATGAGGAAATGCCCTGTACTTAAGAATTAGTGTTTCATGGTATAACTTGTTCTTAAAAGATTTACAAAATCTCATAAGTAAAGTACATAACAACAAGCTATTAGTTTATTATTGAAGGCTCAAACGCTCCAAGTATATCCTTTATTCAAATATATGATTTCCAAAACTAAAAGAACTTCATTCTCTGTTAAAAGGTAAATTATGATTTCATCACTAAACTGGTAATTCTCTTTTTTAATATAGTTGTTTTCTACTAGTTATATGATACCCGACCATCCCTCTCCATTGTTTAGATTTTCAAAGAATGTTCAGATTTTTGCTACATATTTTGTTCTGTTCCTCATAAAATGTGGGGTTTTCTGGCAAATCACTGAGGACTGAAGTCATTAACTGACATATGTACAAGTTTCCAACTTCATATCCTTCAGAAAATGCATACCAACACAAATCATATCATTCTGCCCACTTTGAGTTTCTAAGTGCAATATTTAAAATAGGTCCTTATTTTTTGCATTTGTCTCCCCAAATGTTGACAGGTATGTAGTCGACCTCTTGCAGACACTTGTCCAGTTCTCTCTACCTTCTCTCTCTCTCTCACACACACACACACACACACACACACACACACACACACACACACACACACACACACACACTCAAAGAATTCAATTACTGCATGAGTTCAAATAAGGGGAAAGAGGGTGACCATTGTGTAAGTTCAGATGAAGAAAGATGAGTAGATAGATAATTAATTTAAAAAGAATTGACTGCAAATAAAATAAACACTAAACGAATATACTGTTTGGAAAACTGTGATAGTGGTGTGTGTGTGACAACATTAAAGTATTGCTTTCTTTGCAGAGCTAGTTTAGGTGGAAATGAACTCTATTGCCCCTTTTTACGTGTATGTAACAAACGTTGCCCCAATTCCCGATGCCTGTTGATTTCTGCACACTGACCATAAATATGTAAATTGGGTTAGTTAAGCTAATAAAAAATCTAATAATAACTAGATCCAGAGTTTTACATCACTTGTTTTCTTAAACAAGACACATTCAATGAGTAGATGCTGATACATGTTAATAGTGCAAGTTAAAAATTACATGGAGACCATTTAAATGACACGTTTATTCAACCAATGACATTTCTTTATTGACTGAAAAGCAAACCACCACAGAGTTTATTTTTTAAGTCACTGAAAGGCTCAGATCGCAGTTGGAAATGTAAAGTATTTGAACAAAGTAGCGTGGTCTTTTCAAGAGACACGATTCCCTGTCAGTTGAACATATTGTCCTATTTTACACAAGGTTAACGGTAGTCAGTGCATAAACAGAATAAAATAATTAAAGTTGTGGCATCTATCGATTGTAAACGAATGAGTACCAGTTTAAGGAAAAAGAATAGAAAAAGTCTGTTTTCCGGTGAAGGCTGTGGACATCTCAGGATCCCAACTGAGGAACACCACAACAGGTCAGCTTTGCATCTGCAGTGTTTGCCAGTTTTTGCTTCATAGTTGGCTTACTCGTGGTTACAGCAGTGAAAGAACATTTTCTACAGATTCACTCTCTAATGATCCATAACAGATCATGGTACGCACTTACGGTCGGAAAATACCTCTCAACTGTCCCGAATCTTCGCAGAATGTCCAGATTTTTGCCTTTTTTTGTCTGCTCCTAATAAATAGTGTGGTTTTCTGGCAAATCATTGAAGACTGCAGTGGTCACTAAATGACATAAATTTGTGTTTTTTGACTTCATACCCTTCAGAAAAAACTTGCTAATACATTAATTCTGACTTATTTCTTAAGCTTTAAGAGCAATATTTAAGGTTTGTCCCTGATTTTGGCCCTTTGCCCTCTGTTATTTTTGCCTTTATCCAGAATACTTGAGCAAAGAAGATGGGAGATATGGATTGTTTTGTGTGTGTGTGTGTGTGTGTGTGTGTGTGTGTGTGTGTGTGTGTGTGTGTGTGTGTGTGTGTGTGTGTGTGTGTTGTAAGGTGAAAAGGGCATTCCATAATAACATCACAATATAACAGACTCAGATGTTTTGTCTGGAAATCTTGACTTAAGTATCTACAGCTCAGAAAAAAGCTCTGGAAACTTTGTTTTCCGAAAAAGAAGTTATGTACCTACCATAATGTTCCATGTTAGTTGTCTTCATCTCGCCTTCTTTCTTGCTGGTTGGGATCGGATCCGATCCTCGGCTCCGACTCTGCCATCTTCTATAGCTCGAGAGCTGTTTACTGGCTCGAAGCTACCCCTTACCCCATGATGCCTAGCACTAGCTACCCAGATCTCATTTGAAATAGCTAACCGCAGACATAGCTATAGAAAGAATCCCTCCAAACAAAAGGTCAAGCATATTCTCTATTCTCTAAGTCAGTAGAGGAAACAAACCAGATAATACTCAGCCAGTAAAACCTGAAGTCCTCTCGGTCCAATAGAATGGGGGGATGGAGGGGGGGGGACGCAAGAAAGAAGGCGAGATGAAGACAACTAACATGGAACGTTATGGTAGGTACATAACTTCTTTATGTTAAGTTGTCAATCTCACCTTCATTCTTGCTGGTTGGGACAGCGTTCCTAGCACCTACAATCTTGGGTGGCTCATTGGAACAAACTATTCAGAACAGTGGAACCCAAGTTAGCTCTACTCCTGGAGACCAAATCCAACTTGTAATGAGAAATAAAGGTATGAGGATTTGCCCATGTAGCGGTGGCACAGATAGAGTCCATGGGCAACCTAGACTGGAAGGCTACAGAGGTGGCTAAGGCCCTAGTAAAATGACCCTTTGGTTTGATAGGCAAGTCTTTGTTACTTAGTTGATAGATAAAGGTAATAATGTGAGACAGCCACCTGGATAAGGTCACTTTGGAAACTGGGAGACCCTGTTTGCCTCAAGCATAGGAGAGGAACAGTTGGTCAGACTTCCTAATATCCTTTGTCCTATGCAGGTAAAAACGCAATTGTCTATGAACATCCAATTGATGTAACTTGTATTCTGCCTTGTTGGTGTGGTTAGGAAAAAACACAGGTAGGTCTATAGATTGATTCAAATTATTTTCTGAGCAGGCTTTCGGAAGAAAGGAGGGATTAGTCCTCAGAGCAACCCTGTCCTTATGAAATACTAAGTATGGAGGACGGGCACATAGTGCCTGAAGTTCAGAGGCTCGTCTGGCTGAAGTAATAGCTACCAGAAAGAGAGTTTTCCAAGACAGGAACTTAATGGAGCAGGACGCTGCAGGGGGGGCATAATCAAGGATGTTAGTACCAGATTAAGGTCCCATGGAGGAGAGGGATCTCTCAATGGGGGTCTAAGGAGAGTAGTCCCTCTTAGAAAGGCTTTACATAGCTTATGAGACATAATGTTTGCATTAGACCACCCAACATGAAAATTTGAAATGGCCGCTAATTGAACCCCGATTGTAGCAGAAGCAGAACTCGAATGAAAGAGTTCTGTTAAGAACTCCAAGATTTCGTGGAGAGGGCTATGATGGGATCTATGTTCCTGGCCTCTGCCCAGCAAGAAAAACGTTTCCATTTGCTAGCATAAGTCCTTCTAGTGGCAGACTTATGGGAGGAGACAATGTCGCGTACTGCCGGGGAACTGCTGGGAAGCCTGGCTAAGGTTGGAAGTGGAGCAACCAAGCTGTAAGCTGGAGTGTTTGAAGAGATTGATGCAGCCCTCCTGATTGATGGATCAGTAGGTCTGGAATCGGATCCAGAGTCCAGGGCTGCTCGAGAAGGTAACGGTGCAGGAACGGGAACGATATCTGTCGAGGCCAGTAGGGGGCAATGAGGATCATCTTGCAACCCAACAAAATTGCTTTCTATATGAGTTTTGGTATCAGGGGAAACGGAGGGAAGGCATAAAGAAGTCCCTGGGGTCAATTGTGGACTAGAGCATCTCTGGGAGAGTGACCTGGAAGCGGAAGAAGGGAGAAGTAGTTGCTGCATTTGGTGTTGAAGGGGGTGGCAAAAAGGTCGCAGCAAGGCTGTCCCCATTTGCGGAAGATCAAATCCGGAACTACCTGACCCAGAGACCACTCGTGAGGCATGAGAATAGCTCTGCTAAGCCTGTCCACTATGACATTGGACGTCCCAGGGATGTGTGTCGCAATCAGAAATCGTTGGGAGGAAATCGCCTACTGCCAGAGTTTGAGCACTTCTCGACATAGGGGGTAGGACCTGGTTCCGCCCTGCTTGTTGATGTACCACACCACTGACATGCTGTCCGATTGTATTGCAATGGTCCCAGAAGGGAGAGAGTCCTGAAGAGCTTGCGACGCTAGGAGCATGGCTCTCATTTCTAGGATTTTTATATGCAGATGGTACTCGTGAGTCTGCCAAGTGCCTTGGACTGTCCTTCCCTGATAATGCCCCCCCCCCACCCTATCAGGGAGGCATTTGTGGTCACTGTAGCAACCGGAGGGGGCTGAATGAAGGGTCTGCCCTGAGTCACTAGAGGGGAGACCATCCACCAGGAAAGGTGTCTTCTACATGCTTCTGTAATCATGATCATATGAGACATGGGGAGCTGTTGGAAAGACCACTGTGTGAATAGAAGCCACTGAAGGATTCTCATGTGAAAACGGGCCAGGGGTATCAGAAGAATTGCCGCTGCCATAGAGCCTAGAGTTTGAAGGACATACCTGACTTGTATCCTTTTGCACTGCATGAGGAATTGAACTTGCTGGCGAATTGTGGACACCCTGTCCGAAGGTAGCTTTGTGTACATGCTCCTTGTGTCTAAGTCTGCTCCTATACAAGTAATAGATTGACAGGGCAACAAGGCAGATTTTTCAAAATTTATAGTAATGCCAAGCTGAGAGCAAATTGAAATTGTGTAGTCCCTGGCTTGAAGAAGTTGATGCCTGGTAGCAGAAGTGAGGAGCCAGTCGTCTAGGTATGGAAACACCTGGAATCCAAGACGCTTCAGGTGAGCCATGACCACTGCCATACATATGGTGAACACCCTGGGGGCTGTGGTGAGACCAAAGGGCAGAGCTCTGAACTGGTAATGACTGGCTCCCAGCCAGAAGCGAAGGTACCTCCTGGAGCATCTGTCCATCTTGATATGATAGTATGCATCCTGGAGATCTATGGAGCACATCCAATTGTCCTGACCCAGAAAGGGTAGAATGGACTGTAGCGTGACCATCTGAAACATTGTTCTTTGAACAGACTTGTTCAGTCTGCTGAGATCCAAAATAGGTCTCCAGTCCCCTGTCTTTTTTGGTACCAAAAAGAACCTTGAGTAAGTTCCGGATCCTTGTTGGTCTGCCGGGACTTCCTGGATGACTTTTTTCTAGCAGTTTTGAAACTTCTATAACTGCTTGGTCACTCAGATTGGGTGGAACATCTGGGGGGACTTGCGTGACGGTAAAGGGGGTTGAAAGAATGGGATTCTGTAACCTCCGGATATGACTGAATGTACCCATTTGTCTTGCATTAGGTTTAGCCAGGCCTTTGGGTACATTGAAAGCCTTCCCCCGATTGCCTCCAGAGGCGGACAGTCGGGCAACACTTCAGGGATGATGGAAGGGCTTGTCAGAGAAAGATTCTCTGCTGCCCTGGTTCTGCGGACCCCCTCTGCCATGAGAGCAGCGTCTATTGTTATTTCCTCCTCTGCTCCTGGAGAAAAAATCACTACGTGTGTCAGGCGAAGCTCCCTGGGATTTCTGAAACCCCATTTTCCCACTCTTCTGACCCTTGGGGTATGGTCTGGAAGGAGTGGAAAAATGGACTCCCACGGCAGAGAGAGTCTTGCCTTCCTGCTCACACCTAGTGAGAGTGTCTTTCACCTTTGGTCCAAAAAGAAAGGAACCGTCAAAGGGAGTGTTGGTGAATGATGCTCTAAAGGGTTCCGCAAAGTTACACAGCTGCATCCATGCATGTCTCCGAAGTGCCATGCCTGTGTCTGCGGCTCTACTTGCACCATCGGCTGCGTAGGAAATGAGCCTCATGGAGGAGTTGACTACTGAGTTAAGGGTTGCCAGCTGAGAAGCCACTTTAGCCTGAGCCCCTTCAGCTGATGGATCCTGAAGGGCATCTCCAAGCCCTTTCAGGAGATCCCTCTGAAGCCTGGTGAAATGGCATAAGTAATTCAGTGACCTCATGGAGAAGGTCGCTGAAGCAAACATTCGCTTCCCATATCTGTCCATGGTCCTGGACTCCTTGTTAGGAGGATGGATAGAGGAAGAAGTTTCTGCTAACTCCTTTTTAGTGGCTGCTGCTACCACCATGGCATCCACAGGAACACCCTTAGTAAGGGGAGCAGTGATAAACTTGCTTGGCCTCCTTGGGGTTGGTTCCACTGTATCCGGGGCTGACCAAGCCCTTCGAGCCACCAGTGACATTAGTGGATTGAAGGGCAGAGAAACCCAGGAGGTGGAAGGTCGGGAACCGAACGCATCCAGGAATACGGATTCATCCTCGGTAGGGGCTAGGGTATTCCAGTTCCCCCTCTGCTTAAGCATCTCTAGGATGTCCGAGAAGGAAACATCTTCAGAGGGGGATCTCGGGGACCCTTCCGATTCATCCGTATCCGAAGTGACAGACTCGGGGGAGTCAATGTGCTTCCTCTTGCACTTCTTCCGAGGGGGCTCCTCTGAATGATCAGGAGAGGCCTTGGAAGAAGAGGAAACACCCAATGGGGTGCCCTGGAGTGCTGGCTCCCCATGCTTGGGGTCTGGAGGAGGGACAGAGGTCGACACAGGCACTACAGGGGATGGAGCCAATGGGGTCGAAGGTGGAGCTGACTGGGAGGCCAGCAAACTCCTCATGACATCGAAGGCGTCCCTGCCATGATGCAGGGAAGGCTCCGGCTCCGAGGAGACAGGAATCCTCCTCTGCACCGAGGGAGACGGCTCCGAGGCCGATGTAGGAGCCAAGCTCACCTGCGCTGACGCTCCGAGAGGGAGAGCGGGGTCGGACAAGGGTCCGATGCCACTCGCCCCCCCGGAGCAGACGAGGGAGTCTCGGTGCCCAGATCCCTCGACCAAAGGCACCATCGATGGGATCGGAGCAGACAACGGATCCGAAGCAGAAATCGTTATAACAGCTGACAGTTAAACGACTCGAACCCCACCTGATGAGGAGGGCTGGACAACATTTTGGCCAGTGCCTGTGACTTCAACAACCTACTGACCACTCTCTCCATGTCATGGTCCGAGAGCCTAGAGGACCAAGAAGAGTGTGAAGATCTATGACTGCGGTCACTCTGCAAAAGGGGAGACCGAGGAGCCGAATGAATGGACTCTAGCGAATGAGACCTTGGCCTTTTTTGTGTCCTTGACGGCTCCGAGGGTACTAGTGGAGCCGACGAGGAAGCAGTCTCCTCCGTTCCAGCCGGGACCGAAGAGGTAGTAGGCAAGGCCTGGGCCAATGACGGCTGCGAGCTGGGAGCCGACGATTTGGCCGGTCTGGGGGATTTCACTGGCTGAGCCTTGGCTGGTGAATCCTGAGGCTTGAGAAGACCCCTCAAAATAAGTTTGTTCTTGCGCTCTTGCAGAACTCTTGGGCTAAATGCATGGCAGATAGAACAAGAGTCCTGTAGGTGCACTGCGCCTAGGCAATAGATGCAAGAAGTGTGCCCATCTGTCAGAGACATCTTCTGACAGCATGAGTCACACTTATTGAATCCCGACACTTTGGATTCCTTAGACATATCTAGTGAAAGGAGAAATCAGAACTCTAAACTACTCTTGGCCAACAGGCCAGCAACACTAAAAACTAAAATAGACACTACCACAAAAAACACAATATAAGATAGATTTTTTTTTTTTTTTTTTAAGACTAGGAAGCCTCTAACTCAAACGGCTACCTAACCAAAGACTACACGCTACTACAGAGGGGAAAAGTGGGGAAAGAGGGGAGAACTCTCTCATTTAAACGAGTTCTAAGGGGAAAACTACAAAACACTAAATACACTACACTAAATACATTAAACTAAATCTACAAGATATCGCCCTATCAATAACAACAATTACTATGCAAAAAGCCCTAATCTGACAAAAAAAAAAGGCAGATTAATAAAGTTATACAAGCCTGAGCCAGTAACCTCGCAGCTGAAGCGGCAAACGAGATCTGGATAGCTAGCGGTAGGCATCATGGGATAAGGGGTACCCTCGAGCCAGTAAACAGCTCTCGAGCTATAGAAGACGGCCGAGTCAGAGCCGAGGATCGGCTCTGATCCCAACCAGCAAGAATGAAGGCGAGATTGACAACTTAACATCTCATGTTATCAGTGCTGTGTAGTTTATAACTTCTACCCCATCCAAAATTATCTAGGCAAAAAAAGTTAAAGATCGTTGATTCTACATAAACATGTTTTGTTATTTATTTTTACTTGTTTTTGGAAAACTGTTGTGCTACACACTCAAGTCTGATTTACAGAAAATTATTTCAACACATGCAAGTGCCAGATGGGACATTTCCTACTGAAACATGCACGTTTTGCAAGGCAAAACCATATCCTTAACCCTAGGGTACCTGCAGGCAGACCTAAAGGGAGGGTTAGGGGGTATCCGGGTGTTTGTAATATAATATCAAGGAGGCGGATCACCGTGTAAACACACTGCTATACCGTAATAACCTTTAGCATGGCCGCAAAGTAAACCACAAACTAATAAGTTTAGTAACTAAGCTTATTAGTTCGCGGTGCCCCTGTGAAGAAGCCATGGTTCCCCAGAGTGCTGGGCGCACACTTTGGGAACCCCTGACCTATGCTCCTCAGCCCCGTACATGCATACTCATTCACATGTGGGTTACAGTCATATGTTATATCCTTCTTGCACTGGCTTGCTGCTACAGTCAAAGCCTCAGCTTTGACATGAGGTGTAAGACAGCCTTTTCAAAATCACCATCTACCCCAGGATGGGCACTGTTCATCCTTCTCAGTCAGTTCCAAGTACCCAAGTTGCCCTATTCAAACGCTGATCATCCGGGCTGTAGTCATGGCTTTATCCCTCTATGACATGGAGGTGGTTACACTCATTTTTCCAAGAATGTGAACAACTTTCAAAACGGATGCTCTGACCCATAACCCAGTGCCAGACCTACATCACCTTTCTGTACAGGAGTATGAGTACATGTCATCCTATCTTACTTCTACAACATTTTGTCAAACTATGGCTTCACTATCCAACTGGAAAAGGAGGTGCTATGGTCTCAGATCCCTGTGCAGAACCTTTATGGCAAGGAGCTCTGCCCATAACACCATACAGTCTCTATGAAGACTCCTACTCTAGTTCATTTTCCTGAAGCAATAGGGAGCAAGAATGAGCTCACCACATGGAATGTGAGACATACACTATTAGGACCTGTGTTAAGTTTTGCTTCAGGATGGATAGGAGCAAAGAAGGTTGATGAGGACAATTAAGTACTCTAGTCTTCAACATTAAACAGGATGCTAACTGTTTGACTTCCTCAGCCCACTCAGCTGAAAGAATGATCAAAACTGAAGTAATTTACAACTCTGCCCTCAAAACTGCAATTACTTGAATTGAGCTCAGAAAGAACTTCTTCCAGTGCATGGAAATCCAAAGGGCTTGCAAACACAGCAGAATCCAAGTGAAACATATTACATGGAAGTAGAATGATGAGGCCAGTAGGGGAAGAGATGAATGTCACTGACTTGCAAAACTTCTGCAACAATGGCAAGCGCACCATGTTAAACATGGTGGGTGCAGAAGAGACCAAACAGCAACACAATAAGTACCCAGTTCCACATCACGGAGAAACAAAGCCATATCAACCCAAATGACCCAAGATCAATTAGTGGCTCAGGAACCTGGAAGAACCAACTAGGGTACAGTAACAGATGCATGGCTTATGTCAGCATGCTTGTCTGGGAAGAAGGCCTGTAGTGACTCACTCCCCTATAGTAAAAGCTGGAGAACTGAGAAATGGCATAAGCCAGTCTCACTGAAAACAGGCAATGGAAAGGCAGGTATGTGTGTTGGACCAGCCCAACAATATGACAGCCGCCCACAGAGAGGTGTTTCAAGGAGCAGAAACTTCAATATATTAGGGGCAGATGGTGTCCCTACCATCAACAAGGGGAAAGGATAGGCCGTACAATACAATGAAGACACCTTGATGGCTAACAGAGTGTTTCTTCCACAATTGGCTCTCACTCCATGGGAATGAAGGGGCTAAGGAGGGCTCTTACCTTGGAAGGGCAAAACTGGCCAGTGAATCACAGGATGGTTGATAGGTGGCAGACAGCAGGGTACTGGGGGGGGGGGGGGCAGAAGCACTGCAATGACAGAACTGAAAGGAATTTCCTATATTGATTCATGTACATTAAATCCAGGACATCATTTAGATACAGTGTGAAAGACCTCCTAGAGAATCATAATCCTGAACCTTGCATACTAAAATGTGCTAGCTGAACTTGCTGAAATGTAAGATGGGACAGAGGCTTCTCATCTAGTCTGAAACTAGGAAAAAGGGAGAACAGCCTCACATCTTTCTCCAGTAAAAGAACATATTCAATGGCCTCCTTCTGAAGGAAAAAAATCTGGCCTGTTCCAATAGCCCTGGTGAGATGGTATGGTTATTAAACAGCCCTTTCTTTGGGAAGGATACAACAGGTCTAAAATACAGCTATTTGAGATTGCATCTAAAACTGTACTATCCTTTATGATGGCCCTCCAAATAGCTCAATTTTGGAGACAAGCCAACAAAGGCAGTCTTGGAATTTTTAAGCAAAAAGAGTTGCCCTCCTTGGGCCTTCACAGGCACAGTCAGGCAGACATTTACTTAAGTGGGCACCAGACACGCCAAGCAAGAAAGTTGCTTAGGCTAAGAGTTCTAGACAAAGGGTCAGAAAAAATAATCAACCAGTTACTGGTGGAAAAAAAAAATCACAGGATGGAAGGCAAAGAGGAAAAAGGATGCAAAATATTGCAGAGATTAAAGCAGCACCACAAAAAAAAACTAACAGTTTTGTAAACTATTCCAAAAGCTGAAGGCAGATGCTGATGTAGTAGGCTTAAAGAGGGAAACATTAGTCAAACAACAAGTAAAAACAAATAAGATGAAAAAAATAACACTCCAGGACTTGGAACACGACAACATAGCTCTGAGATCTGGAACACAGTAGAAAATTGGCAGAAATATAAAAAAAAAGCTCAAATGGCAAACAGGAAAACTGAATGACCCAGAAAACAGATGCAGAATAAAAACACAAGGATAACATAAGTGTCACGGCATGTCCTGGATATAGAACTGGAAGGAATGCTGCTATAATTGCTGCACAAAAGATTGTACTTACCAGATTACAATAAATGATAACACAAAGTACCCAAAGAGTTGATAAAATTAGAGGTGCAAGAGGAAGACTGCCAAGACACACATAAGCATGTCCGCACAGCTAGAAACTTGAAGAAATTATGAGAAGCCAGAACACTTCAAATGATACCCTTTAATGGTACATTTATAAAACTACTGGACGATTACTTCAATTCACTGTATAAACTAAGAAAAGGGATGGCAGATTTCTTGGGGCCACTGAAAACCCAGAGGATTTCCTGCATGCTGAGGGAGAAGCATAAAAATTTGTTACAAAGATCATGCACAGTGGAAGCTGGAGCAATAGCTACAAAGAAATGCATTCAAATATCCCACCAGAAATGGACTGGCAGACAAACTTAGGAGGAGAATTACAAGTGTCACAGAGATTCGATGTACATGCACCTGTGGGAAAAAGAAAAGAACAGAAAGTAAACTAAGGCACACAAAGTAATGTTGACAATATAAATAGAGTGAACAAGTTCCTGAACAAAGCAGACAACAGAAATGTTGGAACTAACACAGAAAACAGAGGAAATATGAGGTGAGTACACAAAAAAGATACAGTAATAACAGCATAAAGCTAGTCAAACCAGTAATCTGGCAAAACAGTCTGACAGCGATCACAGAAGAAGCAAGAACAGAAACAAAAGAAGCAGAAGAGAAAAAAAAAACAAGTAATCTAAAAGAAGACACTGCAACTGAAGCCTTATCGGCTTCAAAAGCCCAGTGTTGAACCCTGGAGGTCCTGAATACACTTGGCTGGTCAAAGGAGGAGGGAAGAAAAGCAAAATACAACAGATACAGGAAAACCAGATCAGAGAAGGAAAGGGAAGACAACAGGAGGAAAGCCATTAGGAAAAGAACAGCCTGGTCATACTGGAAGAGATGAGAGTAGAAATGAGAGGCAGTGCAAGAGAAAAAAAATGAGAGGATGCACTTGGAATATTCCACTGTAGGCAGGCACTGGGTGATGACCATGTATGAGAAGAAATGAGTGACTAAAGTCAAGGAAGTGACAGGGCAAAAGGTGGTAAAGAGATTGAAAAGGGTTAATGGGATCTGTAACATGGGGCACTACTCAAAGGCAAGATTTTTTTTAATCTACTATGCTCTGCCTGTAACAAACCCAGCCATATTTCTTCATGCCGGTCCCAAGCCCGGATAAATGGGGAGGGTTGCATCAGGAAGGGCATCCGGTGTAAAACGTTTGCCAAATGACATATGTGGACAACAATACAGATTTACATACCAGATTGGTCGAAGCACGGGTTAAGAACGACCACACTAATACTGTTAGCCAACAGGGTGTTGGCAGAAATTGGGCTACTGTTGGCAGAAGGAGAAGAAGTGGGGGAAGGCATGCCCGAAGGCAGGAAGAGAGGAGAAAGATTAGGAGTATGGTAGTCAGGGTAGGAACTTTGAATGTTGGCAGTATGACTGGTATAGGGAGAGAGCTTGCTGATATGATGGACAGAAGGAAGGTTGATATATTGTGTGTATGCAAGAGACCAGATGGAAGGGGAGTAAGACCAGGTGTACTGGAGGTGGGTTCAAATTGTTCTATCATGGTGTGGCTGGGAGGAGAAATGGGGTAGGGGTTATCCTGAAGGAACAGTATGTCAAGAGTGTTTTGGAGGTGAAAAGAGTGTTGGATAGAGTGATGTTTATGAAGCTGGAAGCTGATGGTATAATGATTAATGTTGTTAGTGCAAGTGCTCCGCAAGTTGGGTGTGCAATGGATGAGACAGAAACATTTTGGAGTGAGTTGAATGAAGTGGTGATGACTGTATTCAAGGGTGACAAAAGTGGTGATTGGAGCAGATTTTAATGGGCATGTTGGTGAAGGGAACAGAGGGGATGAGGAAGTAATGGGTAGGTATGGTGTTAAAGGACAGGAATGCAGAAGGTCAGATTGTAGTGGAGTTTGCAAAATGATGGACATGGCTGTGGTGAATATGCATTTTAACAAGAGGGAAGAGCATAGGGTGACATACAAGAGTGGAGGAAGATGCACACAGGTGGATTACATCCTATGCAGGAGGGCCAATTTGAAGAAAATTGGAGATTGTAAAGTGGTGACAGGGTGCAGTGTAGTTTGCAGCATAGAATGGTGGTCTGTAGGATGATGCTGGTGATCAAGAAGAGGAGGAGTGTGAGGGAAGCACCAAAGATCAAAGGGTGATTGTGAGGTGGAGTTCAGGGAAGAGTTAAGACAGGCAATGGGCGGCAGTGAAGAGTTACCGAACAGCTGGGAACTACAGCAGAGCTAGTAAGGGAGATAGCTAGAATGGTGCCTGGTGTGACATCTAGACAGAGGAAGGAGGACAAGGAGAGCTGGTGGTGGAATGAGAAAATACTGGAGAGTATACAGAGAAAGAGCAAACCAAACACATAATCACACAAAAACATACTCAGAGGCTCTAAATAAAGATCTGCCTAAGCAGCAGAGACCTCCAAAGCAGACACCCAAGCAACCGCTACCCCAAAACAAAACACGTGCAACACATATCTCACAAAATCAGTGTGCCGAACAGTCACAGCCCTTAAGACTAAACAGCACACCTGATACACTTGTAATAGGTGACTATCGTCAGGCACACTGATGTCCCGCTCACCAGGCTGAACAAGGAGAGGGTCAGGGTGAGCAGCCTGTCGGGCGCTAGGATCCGCCACATAACACAAGCACTCAGGTCACTCCAAGGCAAGTACAAATATGACTCAGTCATTGTCCATGCTGGTGTGAATGACCGGAGACGTACCTCCCTGGACTACATGAAAAGAGACATAAAGGAGCTCTCTGAGCATGTAGCCCAGGCCGGTATGACCCTGACCTTGAGTAGCATCTTACCCTCACCAAAAATGATGCCACAATATGAAGACAAGATGATCAATTTCAACAATTGGCTTAAGTACTGGTGTCATTCAAAGGGGATCCAATGCCTGTCAGCTTGGGATGATATGCTCGACAAGCCACGATGCTTCGCTAGGGACGGCTTGCACCTGTCACCCCTGGGCTTTCGGATATTGGCAAAGGCTCTTGCTAACCCCATAGTGCCTTTTTTAGGCAAGGCTCAAAAGACAAACCCACCTCCATAGGTATCACAAGGGATAAGAAACTAAGAGTAATGCTACTCAACGCCAGATGTCTAAACCTCAAGATGCACACACTCGAAATTCTCCTTAGCATGGAGAACATCGATATCTGTGCAGTAACAGAAACCTGGTTCAGGTGTGCAGTAACAGAAACCTGGTTCAGGGCTCCCGAGAGCACCCCAGCACTACCAGGTTATACCTCATACCATGCTTTTCGGCCCAAAACTTGGACCGAACCACAAAAGGAGGGGGGAGTATCGATATTCATCAAAGATACCCACACCTCCAGGTTGGTGGCAAAGCACGAAGCATCAGAGCCTATCCATGTGCAACAAACAGTGGGTAAAACTGCCTTCCAGTTTATAGCCTGCTACAGATCACCCTCCCAAACCCAGGAACCCCACTCGGCCTTTCTGAGAACACTGGAAAATATGAAGGTCTCTCCAAACACCATTATATTGGGCGACTTCAACTACCCAAACATAGACTGGGAGCATTACTCTAGCTCCAACACCCTAGCCCAAAGGTTCCTAGAATTTATAAACTCAAATGCTATGGAACAACTTGTTACCACTCCCACAAGAGGGGAAAACATACTGGACCTGATCATCACCAACATGGGGACTCTATGCTCCAGACCAGAAGTGTATCCCTCACTGGTAAGATCAGACCATAAACTAATCTCCTAGATATTCACATCCGACCCCACCCCTGCCCAGAAAACCACAGTGAAAAACTTCTCTAAAGCAAATTTCACACTCCTTAAAACCAAGGTGGAATCCTTCAAAGCCCGGGCCTGTGGAAAATCTGCCCAGACCAGAATCCTTTATAAGCATTCTATGAACACCTTCAGGAATGCATGGATCATGCGATCCCAAATAAAACCAAGACCCAATCCTCCAAAGGCAGACGTCCTGTCTGGTGGACCCCAGCCATAAACAAACTATACAACAGAAGGAGGAAGCTACTAAATGATAGAGCAAAATCCCAAAAAGGGAAGTCATCACTGATCAGTATTAGCAAAAAACTACAGGCACTCATAAAATTGTCTAAGGCCAGCTTCGAGAGAAAAATTGCACAGGACACCAAGGATAATCACAAGGCTTTCTTTAGTTATGTTAGGAACCTGGGTGGTAATTCCCAGATATGCTCAGAATTAGTCCAAAATGACAAAAAATACACTGAACCCACAGACATTGCCAACATCCTAGCTGACAGGTTCAGCAAACTCCCACCAAAGGGCGAATATCTATCCCAGCAGAGTGCTGCCGCCCTGACATCTCAGTTGCTCAGGTAAGAGCCGCCCTCTCCAAAGCAAAAACACAGCATCAATGGGACCAGATGGTGTCCCGGGCTCGTCCTACATGAACTCCAAGAAGAGCTAAACTCAAACATAAAACTACTGTTCAATCTCAGCCTTACTACAGGATATGTGCCCAAAGAGTGGCGTACAGCAACAGTGGTCCCTCTCCATAAAGGTGGTGCCTCAATGGATCCTGGAAACTATCGCCCCATAAGCCTGACTAGCTTGGTCTGCAAAGCTATGGAAAGGATCATCATGGACCTCATAAATAAAGATATTGGGGACCTACAGACACTGGATCCTACCCAGTTCGGCTTTGTTAAGGGCAGATCCTGCCTCTTAAACCTGGTTGATTTCTTTGAAACAGTCACCAAGGCCATTGACGAGGGGAAGGTGGTCCACACAGCCTACCTGGACCTCGCAAAAGCCTTCGATACAATACCCCACTCGGGCATTATAGATAAGCTCACCAGCTTAAATATAAACCCCTATGTCACTAGATGGATTGCAAACTGGCTCAAGGACAGAACCCATATGGTTAGAATTGCTGGATCCATGTCAGACTCCAAACCAGTTACAAGTGGTGTCCCACAAGGCTCAGTCCTGGGACCTCTCTTGTTCGGTATATATTTCTCGGAGGTACAGGCCAACACGGAAGGACTGTGGCTGACCAAGTTCGCAGATGACTGCAAACTGGGCGCCATAATAGACTCTCCAGCCGACACAAGCATCCTCCAAAAGGGCCTCATAGAAACAGACAACTGGTGCCAGAGCCATGGCCTCAAGCTAAATGCCAAAAAGTGTATAGTCATCCCCTTTGGCAAAAACAAAGTGCCCACAAATTACCACATAGGTGGTAATCCATTAAGTACAGAAGAAGTAATTAGGGACCTGGGGACCCAAGTTGAGCAATCTCTCATTTGACAACCATGTGGCCAAAGTGGTTAGCAAAATATTTTATATAGCCCACCTAATCATGAAGGGATTCACATCTAGATCAGGGGAGGTCATCGTGCCTCTTTACTCATCCCTCATCAGGCCCATAATTGAGTACAATGCCCCTTTTGGGATGTACCTTACCAGACACCTGCAGCAACTGGAAAGACCCCAAAAGTACCTCACCAAGAGGATCAAAGGGCTCAAACAGATGCCATATGCTGCCCGGTTAAAGAAATTCCAGCTCTACTCAGTGGCATACCGCTTGTTCAGAGGCGATCTGTGCCTGATGTATAAAGCCATGTCCAACCCGGAATTAATGGACATGCTGCACCTCAGAAAATCCAAATCCCATCGAGCTACGCGCTCGAGAGACTTGAACCTCAGCACTGAAATAAATAGGACATGCTGGAGGGACAGATTCATAACCCAGAGGCTCCCTTCACTCTGGAATAAAATCTCAGTCCAGGATAGGCAGAGTCCCTCATTGACTCTCTTCAAGAGGAATCTTGATGAGTGGATGGGAGATCGCAGGTTTACCCCGGGTATCACTTCTGTGTCACTGTTAGACAGAGGCACAGTATACTAACCTCGAAAAAGGGCATAGCAAAATAAATTTAAAATGGGTGGCGAAAGCCAAACACATTCTGGCTAGGCTTATAAATGCCCTAGGGCAGATAGCCTAGTATGAACCTATGAACCTAAGAGGAAGACTGCCAAGACACACATTAGTATGTCTGCACAGCTAGAAACTTGAAAAAATTATGAGAACCCAGAACACTTAAAATGATACCCTTTAATGGTACATTTATAAAAATACTGGACGATTACTCCAATTCACTGTATAAACTAAGAAAAGGGATGGCAGATTTCTTGGGGCCGCTGAAAACCCAGAGAATTTTCTGCATGGATTAACCACTATGCTGAGGGAGAAGCATAAGTTTTTGTTACAAAGATCATGCACAGTGGAAGCTGGAGCAATAGCGACAAAGAAATACATTCAAATATCCAATCAGAAATGGACTGGCAGACAAACTTAGGAGGAGAATTATAAGCGTCACAGAGAAGATTTGACGTACATGCACCTGTGGGAAAAGAAAATAAGAGAAAGTAAACTAAGGCACACAAAGTAATGTTGACAATATAAGTAGAGTGAACAAGTTCCTGAACAAAGTAGACAACAGACATGTTGGAAATAACACAGAAATCAGAGGAAATATGAGGTGAGTACACAAAAAAGATACAGTAAGAACAGCATGAAGCTGGTCAAACCAGTAATTTGGCAAAACAGTCTGATAGCGATCACAGAAGCAAAAACAAACAAAAGAAGCAGAAGAGAAAAAAAACAAGTAATCTAAAAGAAGACACTGCAACTGAAGCCTTACCGGCTTCAAATGCCCAGTGTTGAACCCTGGAGGTTCTGAATACACTTGGCGGGTCAAAGGAGAAGGGAAGAAAAGCAAAATACAACAGAGACAGGAAAACCAGATCAGAGAAGGAAAGGGAAGACAACAGGAGGAAAGCCATTAGGAAATGAACAACCTGGTCATACTGGAAGAGATGAGAGAAGAAATGAAAGGCAGTTCAAGAGAAAAAAAAAATGAGAGGATGCACTTGGAATATTCCACTGTAGGCAGGCACTGGGTGATGACCACGTATGAGAAGAAATGAGTGACTAAAGTCACAGAGGTGACAGGACAAAAGGTGGTAAAGAGACTGAAAAGGGTTAATGGGATCTGTAAACATGGGGCACTACTCAAAGGCAAGTTTTTTTTTAATCCACTATGCTCTGTTTGTAACAAACCCAGCCACTGGGGATGCACAAAGCCACTGTCTATTTCTTCATACCGGTCCCAAGCCCGGATAAATGGGGAGCATTGCGTCAGGAAGGGCATTCGGTGTAAAACGTTTGCCAAATGACATATGCAAACAATACAAATTTACATACTGGATCAGTCGAGGCCTGGATTAACGACGACCGCCACTAATACTGTTAGCCAACAGGGTGCTGGCGGAAATTGGGCTACTGTTGGCAGAAGGAAAAGAAGAGGGGGAAGGCATGCCCAAAGGCAGGAAGAGAGGAGAAAGGTTAGGAGTATGGTAGTGAGGGTAGGAACTTTAAATGTTGGCAGTATGACTTGTATAAGGATAGAGCTTGCTGATATGATGGACAGAAAGAAGGTTGATATACTGTGTGTGTGCAAGAGACCAGATGGAAGGAGAGTAAGGCCAGGTGTACTAGAGGTGGGTTCAAATTGTTCTATCATGGCGCGGCTGGGAGGAGAAATGGGGTAGGGGCTATCCTGAAGGAAGAGTATGTCAAGAGTGTTTTGAAAGTGAAAAGAGTGTCGGATAGAGTGATGTTTATGAAGCTGGAAACCGATGGTATAATGATGAATGTTGTTAGTGCATATGCTCTGCACGTTGGGTGTGCAATGGATGAGAAAGAAAAATTTTGGAGTGAGTTGGATGAAGTGGTAGTGACTGTACCCAAGTGTGAGAGCGTGGTGATTGGCGCAGATTTCAATGGGCATGTTGGTGAAGGGAACAGAGGGGATAAGGAAGTGATGGGTAGGTATGGTGCTAAGGACAGGAATGCAGAAGGTCAGATGGTAGTGGATTTTGCAAAACGGATGGACATGGCTATGGTGAATATGTATTTTGTTTGTTTGTCTTTTCGGCTTTTCCCGGTTAGGGGTCACCACAGCGGAACTCCGGTCCGCTAATGATTGGCAGTCGATTTTTATGGTGCAGAGTTGCCAGCCCGACGGCCAACCTTCAGCGAAGGCACGCCCATTCACACATGTCTTTCGGAGGCCACTCGACCGTGGGGAGGACATGCAGACTCCACACAGAAGCCACTCCAGCTGAGAATCGAACAGGAGAACCTCTCGCTGTTAGGTAACAACGCTACCTCTGTACCACCGCGGATATGGTGAATATGTATTTTAACAACTTAAAATAGCTTAGTGAGATGGATTCATATTTTTCATTGACCACTAGAGGGCACTAGTTACACTAGCTATCCTGTAAGGAATTCAGAGAGAGACTCTCCTTTTGAATGTGGTGGTGGTGCTGTGGTAGCGCTGTCGCCTCACAGTAGACGTTGTCCCGTTCGATTCTCAGCTAGAGTGTCTTCTGCCTGGAGACATGCGTGAATGGGCGTACCTTTGTTGAAGGTTGTGCGTCAGGGCTGGCAACTCGGCACGTAAAAATCTACTGCCAATCATTAGCGGACCGGAATTCCGCTGTGGCAACCCCTAATCGGGAAAAGCCGAAAGACAACAACAACTCTCCTTTTGAATGCTGTTTACAACCCAGGTTATTTTGTACATAAGGAAGCTTACACTCATTCACCAATTGGTCTGTAGGAACTCATGCATAAAAGTGGAGCTTTTGGTGAGTAAAAATTAGAACAGAACTTTTTTTCATGTGCAATGAGCATGTTGGATAGCAGAAAGGTTTAACTATTAGTCTATGTGCAGTGAGCCAATCCAGGTCTTCCAGATCTATTTGCATTAACTGTAACCGTTAACTTTGAAAAGGCATTAGTATGTCGATTCATTTACAGTAGATAAACTTGTTGATTTATGACAAGATGTGCTTAGTAAAACCATGGGAGTGTCCATATAAGTATTTCTTAATTTATCTTGCTGTTTTTTATATGTACAAGACTGTTGTTTAGATCTACATGCACAGACTGTTTAACTTGTCTTTTGAAATGGCAAGTGCATGCAGACTCATTTGAAATAGATATATTTGTTGATTAGTTGTGTTAAGTGGAAGCCATGGTGGTGAGCATATAAGTATTTTTTTACAAACTTTGTTGTTTTTTATATGGAAAGGTCATAGAAATTCAAACAGAAATGGCACAGTGATCCAGGCCTTATGTTTACACCTTGAAGGGGTCATTGAGCAGCCTTGTATCTGTTTATTTGCTAGTTCTTATGACTTCCATTAGGGGAGTCTGACTGCTATTAATATGACTATGCTTTTGATAGTATGAGAACTGTTTGTTACATATAAACATGTATCTATACTTTATTCAGGAACTTTATATGTTAATTTTACCAGCTTTTCAGCTTTGCATCATAGGCTGAATGTTTTATATTTGTTTTTTTATGATGAATGTGCTATCTGGGATTTTGCAAGCTGGAGTTTAGGTCAGGTGGCTAGTATAACTGAAGTCAGGTGATTGTTTTATATGTCATATGACTACTCATAGCATTTTTATTGGTTTATGGAGACTTAAATACAAGCATTTTGATATATTTTATTGCATCTGAAGAAGTGTTGTGGAAGCAACGCGAAAGCGCTTATACTTCATTAAACTCAAGCTATCTTGTAACTCCCATGTTTACCGCCTCCTTGGGTTTCCCTTTTAATTACGTTTTGTACTAGGACTTTGTTTCATCCATAGACGTGGTGAGATTTTAAGTGAATTTTCATTTTGCTTTCACCTCGTTTGGAGCATGGCAGAAAAGAACTGGGTTATAATCCTATCAAAGGGAACTTGAATAAGAAATTCACTGAACTTCTGTATACCAATAATAATCTGTTTATTGATATTACAAACTGCTTACTGAGTGAGAAAACAAACACCAGCTTATGATACAGTGGCACTCTTGAATATACAAAGAGAATTTCAGGAGCAAATGGTGAAATTAAAGAAATTGCAATGGCAAACCAAGTACTTTGAGGCCTGTTTACATCATCATATCATACCCAGAGGCCTATGTGGTCATGCCACATATGGCTCACAATACCCTAAACCTTTAGCCAAGTGGCAGAAAATTAACTTGGAGACCAGCATGAATTATATGAATTTGTTAGTAGAATTTTTCAGACCGACTCAGGAGGCCTTAGTAAATGAATTACAAAGTTTGTTACAACAGCTACAAGAGAGTTTCCCAAAGGAGATAGCGATGGACACTACAGAATGACTGTATGACTATATACATACATCTGAAAGGAAACAACAGATGCAGAAGCATAAGAAATTAGCACAGGACTTAACTGACTTCCAAGCAGGCCAAGTATTTTCTTGGCCACCTGAACGCAGTAAGCCAAGAGACAGAATATTGAACAATAAGCAGGAAGTCCCTGTAATGGTTAACACCAGTTCCAGTACATCTACTCCTTCAATGATTACCACAGCATCCAACAGCAATGCGGAACAGACTACATCCACCAACAGTAGTGTTGACATCACGTTTTTACACTAAGAAGAGGATGTCAGATCTAAAGCAGGTTCCACGCATTTACAAGTGGATCAACAGTTTTTTTTCCCAACTACCTTAACCAATAAGAAAACATACGGGACCGGACAGGTCCATGAGCGGCAACAGGAAGAGGAGGAATTTGTCCAGAAATTCAGTGTGGAGCGTTTATATCACATCATCGAAAGCCGAAAACATCGAACACCATTTAATTGAACCTAAATAATCTAAAGCGCACAATATCGAACATTCAGAACAGCAATTTTTTTCCCAGGGAAAAAACTTGCTATTCCGAAACATATTTGCTCAACACAGGCACACCAAAAAAAAAACAGCAATCCACACACACTTAAAATCATACATCTAACCCTATACTAAACTATACAAACACTATCTATCCACTTACCTTAACCCAACCCTAACCCCAAGGTCCATCACTATCGCACACTCACCTCACCAGCACCCTAACCCTAACTCTCATAACCCGCACCCTAAACCTAACGTCCACACAATCGCACACTTACCTGAACCCCCGTAACTTTCCACCACAGTGCTAAATATAGCGAAGCCACAGAAACGGACAACTGAATTATTTCCCTAGGAAATAATTCGATGTTCTGCAGCTTCGCTATTTTAGCATTCGCTGCATAGGGTTCGACACTGTGGCATTCGACATTATCTGCTTTCGATAACGTGATATGAACTCAGTGTGGACACCATCAGTCAAGAAGTTCTGGTCGCACAACAACAACACATGTTGATATATAACTTGCCAGAGTACATGTTGAATGAGGATGAAAAGAAAGTGTTAAGCAAAGGACTGACGTTTGCTCCAGCAACTCACAGCAGCATCTGTGACACCATTTTGGAAGTGAAGCTGTTTTGCAGGAACATTATGTTAAAATTAATGTATTCTAATAATAATGAGCAAGCTACTACATTTAAGAAACCCAGTGTTTATGTTCCTCATTTAAATCCGTTGTTGGAAACTTTTACTAAAACGTGTGAAACAGATCTACATTAAATGCATACGGATAAAGGCAGGAAAGTGAAATAATTTTTTTAACTTGACTAAATTGGAAAATAAAGCCACTGAAACATTAAGCAATAATGAACGTATTATAATTTGTCCAGCAGACAAGGGAGGGGCAGTGGTGATCTTGGATAAGAGTTATTACATTGACAAAATGAATAATATGCTATCTGACTCTGACACATATGATAAAACTGATATGCGTACTATACGTAAGATAAGCAGTACAATTTCAGATGATTTATATATTTTCAACAGTTCCTTGATTTCTAAAAAACTGTATGTATGTTATGGGCTCAGAGCTGCATTTCATGGAGCCTCTACCTCTATGTGTTGATATGGGTGTTTTTTTAAAAGAGTGCATTTGGAGCTGCTGAGGGTATTTGTTATGTGTACTTCGTCTAGGTCTTTGTGGTTTAGGAAGGTTACATGCAAGTGTCTCAGCATATGTGGGTCTATATGTCTGCTTTGAATTGTACGTGACGGATGCAGCGTGTTTACTACTGACAACGTTATTAACATTAGGAGTACTTTTATGTGAGAGCTTTGCCTCCAGTGACATTGTGTAAAGACATCTCTCACATACCATATCAGTCTGTTTGAGAATTAACTGGTTGTCATGAGGCAATTTCTACATTGCCTCAGGATGCCCATATCCACCAAGCCGGTAACAGAGACAGTAGGAAAGTTCATATCCAAGGCAACAGACCCTTTTTACTGACTAGAGAGCTGGAGTGAGACTATCAATCACTTTCAGAAGTATCTGGTTTGCAGCTATGTGGACAATGCTTGTCACTGCGAACTAGTTGTCCTGTGTGTAACAAGGTATTGGAGAAATTTTGATTGTGGTTTTACAGGAAAAATGTCACTCAGGGTGTCTGAGTCTGTACAGAGCACTGCCAAACACTTGAGGGGAAACTAATACATAGACCCTGAAAATTTAAGGATGAAGTATTTGGGCAGATATTCTGAAGTTAGAAACAAATCAAGCAGTATTTACTGAAAACAAAGAATTAGTTTGTCAAGAATAATGAAAAGAGGGGAGTCGCATGAATGGCTACTGCCTGGCTATGACTAATGCTGGTCTCACTACAGCTTCATTCTGCTGGGGTACAATGCTCCTTTGCTTCTTCTCTCACCAGATGCAAAATGTTAGCACCTATCCCAAGATAAGCAGGCCAGAGCCTGTTTGGTAATTCACAGTCTTGTCCCAGATGATGCAAGGGTCTGCAGGCTTGTGAGTCTTTTTCTGGTAGATGCCTCAAATAGCAACCAGACCAATCAGGTACATTAAGCACAGATACTCACTCTCCAACCAGAAACAGTCAGGAATCAATGCACTCCTTCTCTCACCAAGATCAGAATATAAGCACAGATTCCAAACTGTCACCTATACAGCAGTTATTAGGCTTTCTGGTGATCAGCAGTCTCCAGGAAATAATGCCCATGTACTCCTCTCACCAGGAGAAACAGAAGCACTAATCCCAAGATGACTACAGAGAGGCAGAATGTGGGCTCTCTAATAACTGGTGGTCTTGCAATAGATGTTTAAAGGTACAACGAAAAAAAGGTTCATCCTAAAGACTGTAGTCTGCACTAAGCAGTTGGATATGAAAGTGGGTAACTAAAGTTTAACTGTCTAAAAAGTTAAGTTTTAGTGGAGAGCCACTATTTTAAAAGAGCAAGATAGATTAAAATGGGGTGGGCACTTTTGTATTCTGGTACTATGGAATAGAGTAGGATGGCCAATAAATTGAAGTAGTTGAAGGGGACTGACTTCACAAAATGATAATCTTGTGTTTACTCACACCAGCCAATGAAAGGAGAGAGGGAATGAGACATATGGTTAAATTAACATAAGGGGCAGGCAACTAGAAAGCCAGAGGTGTTTAAGAACACAACAGTAACAGGGTGGGAGGGAAAAATGAATTCTATCTGACTCAAATGAATTCTATATGACTCAAGAGACAGAGCTGTGATCTTTTTTCAAGTTTTAATATACAGTTAAAAGCAAAATACAAGTAAAACACAGTGTAAAACAAAAAACAAATCACAGTATACAAAATAGAAAAAGGTAATAAGGTAATACACACTATAAGAAATAAAAAGCAAACTAATCTTTCCCTCACAGCAAGCTGTGGCAGAGTCTGGGTAAGCCTTTCCAGTAAAGCTCTGAAAAGTTTTATTTTACTTTCTTGTAAAGAATGCCTGCTCAGAGGTCGGATGTGTGTAGGCTGCAAAGTATGGAATATGTCACGGCTCCTCCTTCTTCCCCGAATACACATTTAGAAATTTGTGAGGGGCAAGGAATGATGTCAGTAATATCACATTGGACCATATGAAACTTAAGATGTCTCCAAAACAAGGGAAGTCATCGTTTTCTTCTGTTTTAGAGACAGGCAATGATTTTTGGGTCAACATCTTCTTTACCTAAGCCTCAAGAGGAGGAAAAGCTTCACATCCCAATACAATCAGAAGTGAGCTCAGGCACAGAAGAGTATGTAACATGGATGAGTCAAATGTTGTGGAGCAGTGATCTCTTATGTGACAGTATGCTTGTCAAGGGTTGCAAGCAGCTGAGAGTGCTGCAGGTTTGGCACTTGGCATTAGAAAATTTCATAAGGGTGCAGCTCAGCAGCCAAGCTTCAAGCCCCCATGAGACTTCAGATACCTACTAGATAATTATGTTTTAAACATTGATCCCTGGAACTGGACAGTCCAGTGGACCCTTAACCTAGGTCAAAAGACCCTGCTGAACCAAGGGAGAGATCCTGTAAAGGGTATCCTTGACCTTGAGTTCCTTTGAGATGATGACTGGCAACTCCATGGACTACTCTGTGGGATCAAGCCAACTGACTTCTAGCTATGACTAACAAAGGGCTAGGTAGAAACTATACTAAGGAACATACCACTGAGTGACAGATGTGGTACACCTCCTCCGAGCCCCTTGAAATATACCCAAGTGGAGGAAAAGTGAGAGCTTGAGCTCTTTTTATCAGAAGGAATAGTTGTGTAAAATCTTACCATAACCATAGATGTCCATTCTCTTCCACGTTGCAGTATTTTCACTGTGGGATCCTCCAGCTCAGGTGACCCGAACGTCAGCTCCTATGCAAAAGCTCAAGCCTGGTTGCTACTAGTGCGTGGGACTTCACACACAGGGCCATAAACCAGGGACCTTAAATGTGACATCTGCACACACAGACCTCAGAACTGACTGCCCAGTCAGACAGTAGTCTAGGTAGTGCCAATGATGTCCCCTCTAGACAGGTGAAATGTACCTAATTGCCCAGTCTGACCCCAGTCTAGGTAGTGCACAATGATTCCCTACAGACAGGTGGATGTCATAAGGGGGGATGGGTGGGAGGGAAGGAATATTGCAACATGAAAGAGAAGGACATCTATGGTTACAGTAAAATTTTACACAACTATTCTATGTCCTTCTATTCTCATGTTACAGTTTTCTTACTGTGGGAGAGTACCAAAGCTTAAGGAGGAGGAAGGGTGAAGGAAGAGGTAGCAGATTCTAGGAATCCTTGCAAGACTGCCTTACAAACCCTGCCCTGGCTCTGGAAATATGGTTCAGTTTGTAATATTTGGTGAAGGTATGTACCGAGGAACAGGTGGCTGCCTCAAGGATGGAAGTAGTGTCGAGACCTTTGAGGAAGGCCCCAGAAGAAGCTTCAGGTCTTGCAGAATGTGCCCTGACCCAATGAGGTAATTGCTTCACATGGCAAATATAGCAGAAACAGATACTTTTTCCTTATCCAGCAAGAGATAGTTTGCTTGGATACTGCCTTGCACAGGGCCCTGGGATGAAATGACACAAACAGCTGGATTAGACTTTCTGATGGTCTTAGTTTTGTCCAAGTAAAACCTTAGCTGTCTGTGGACATCAAGGGAGTGTAGTACAGTGCAATGAAAAAGTATTTGTCCCCTTCCTGATTTCTTAATTCTTTGCATGTTTGTCACACTTAAATGTTTCAGATCATCAAACAAATTTAAATATTAGACAAAAATAACCCAAGTAAACATAAAATGCAGTTTTTCACTGATGATTTTATTTATTAAGGAAAAAAAAACTATCCAAACCTTCATGGTCCTATGTGAAAAAATAACTGCCCCCTTGTTAAATCATGACGTAACTGTGGTTTATCACATTTTGGGAAAGCTGAGTTCAATTCACTAGCCACACCCAGGCCTGATTACTGCCAGACCTGTTGAATCAAGAGATCACTTAAATAGAACCTGTCAGACAAAGTGAAGTAGGCCAAAAGATCCCAAAAAGGAAGACATCATGCCGCAATCTAAAGACATTTCAGAACAGATGAAAAACAAAGTAATTGACATCTATCAGTCTGGAAAAGGTTACAAAGCCATTTCTAAAGCTTTGGGACTCCAGCGAACCAAGGTGAGAGCCATTATCCACAAATGGAGAAAACATGGAACAGTGGTGAACCTTTCCAGGAGTGGCCGGCCTACAAAAATTACCCCAAGAGCACAACGACAACTCAGACAAGACGTCACAGAAGATCCCAGAACATCTTCTAAGAGAACTGCAGGCCTTACTTGCCTCAGTTAAGGTCAGTGTTCATGACTCAACCATAAGAAAGAGACTGGGCAAAAATGGCATGCATGGCAGAGTTCCAAGGTGAAAACCACTACTGACCAAAAAGAACAAAGGCTCGTATCACTTTTGCCAAAAAACATCTTGATGATACCCAAGACTTTTGGGAAAATATTCTGTGGACTGACGAAATAAAAGTTGAACTTTCTGGGAGGTGTGCGTCCCGTTATATCTGGCGTAAAAGTAACATAGCATTTCAGAAAAAGAACATCATGCCAACAGTCAAACATGGTGATGGTAGTGAGATGGTCTGGGGCTGCATTGCTGCTTCTGGACCTGGACGACTTGCTGTGATTGATGGAACCATGAATTCTTCTCTCTACCAAAAAAATCCTTAAAGAGAATGTCTGGCCATTCAGTTCATGACCTCAAGCTGAAGCTCACTTGGGTTCTGCAGCAGGACAATAATCCAAAACACATCAGCAAATCCACCTCTAAATGGCTTAAAAAAAACAAAATTAAGGTTTTGGAGTGGTCTGGACTCAAATCCAATTGAGATGCTGTGGCATGACCTTAAAAAGGCGGTTCATGCTCCGAAACCCTGTAATTTGGCTGAATTAAAACAATTCTACAAAGAAGAGTGGGCCAGAATTCCTCAACAGTGATGCGAAAGACTCATTGTCAGTTATCGCAAATGCTCGACTGCAGTTGTTGTTAAGGGTGGCACAACCAGTTATTAGATTTAGGAGGCAATTACTTTTTCACATAGGGCCATGTAGTTTGGATAGTTTTTTTCCTTAAATAAAATCATCACTTAAAAACTGCATTTTGTGTTTACTTGGGTTATCTTTGTCTGCAATTTATATTTGTTTGATGATCTGAAACATTTAAGTGTGACAAACATGCAAAAAATAAGAAATCAGGAAGGGGGCAAATACTTTTCCATTGCACTGTATTCTCTCACAGTCATTTTTAGGAGATGGAAAGAAGGTGGATAAATGAATGGACTGGTTTAGTGATAATTCATTGACTACTTTGGGCAAGAAGGAGGGGTTGGTGCGCAGGGTTACCCTATCCTTGTGGAAGATAGTGTAGGGTGGGGATGCCATAAGCGCCTGTAATTCTGAAACCCTTTTGGCTAAGGTAAGGCTATCAGTAGATCTGTTTTCCATGTGCACATCCGTAGGGAGGCAGAGCTGGCTAGCTTGAATGGTGCAAGTGTAAGTTTTTCTAGGACATAGTTTAGGTCCCAAGGTTGTGGGATAGGCTTCTTTGGTGGCCTAATGTGCAGTTTGCAATGCAGAGGAATAGTTTAACATCCAATCTGGGGAGAGGAGGGGGTTTCCAGAGGTAAGCAGGCAGAGACAGCAGATAAGTGCACCTTCACTGAAGAATATGACAGGTCTGATTTTATGAATTCACACACATATGTTAAGACTAGGGGAACATCCACTTGAAAGGGGTCCTTATGTCTTTGGAGACACCATTTGGAGAACCTTTCCCATTTGGAAACGTAGGATATCCTGGCCTCCTGCATGACAGATAGCACGTCCTCAGTGTATCAGTGTCTGAAGGGAATTAAAAGCATATCACCCAGAGGGTTAAGCAAAGCATCTCCAGGTGTGGGTGAATAAGAGATCCCTTCTGTTGTGTGAGCAGGTCCACCTTGTGAGGCAACTTGTGATGACTGCCATTGGCAAGAGATTGAAGTAGGGAGAATCAATGCTGCCTTAGCCAACAGGGGGTCACCAGCAAGATTTTGGCATGTCCCTCATTTTAGGAGGACTTTCTGAATGAGAGGGAAGGCATACAAAAACAATCCCTTCCATGAAATGGTGAAGGCGTCCACTCTCCAAGCTAGTGGAGAGGGATCCTTGGCACAGAACGTTTTTGGTTATCTGTTCTGGGGAGAAGCAAACAAATCTACTTGAGGTTTGCCTCACTGGTGGACAATGTCTAGGAATTCATCTCTGTGCAACATCCACTCGTGATGCAGAGAGAATGATCATTTTGAGAGCATCTGCCTCATGGTTGTCCTGGGATGGTATGTAGATTGCCTGCAGTGAAATGTTGTTTCTAGAGGCTAATTCCCATGCTTGCACTGCTAGCCTGCAGAGCAGGTAAGACCTGGTCCCCCCGTTTGTTGATGTACCACATTACAGTGGTATTTGTCTGTGAAGACTTGTAAGGGACCTGGCCTTATGAGTGGGAGAAAGGCCTGCAGAGCAAAGTGGACTACAGTCATCTCCCTTACATTGCTCTTTTTCTGGAGTGATGGCTCCCATAGGGCTTGTGCTTTGGGACCTTTCATGGTTGCGCTCCAGCCTAGATCTGAGGCATCTGTGTACATTAGTTTAGTTGGAGTGGTGGGCTGCAGGGGTAGGCCTGGGTTTAGTTGTACCTGTTGAATCCACCACTTCAATTCTGTTTTTAGGCATGGAAGGAAGGGTATCTGAAAGTCCAGAGGGTGGCTGTGTTGTGACCACACACATTCTTCAAGTATCACTGTAACTTCCTCATGTAGCCTGGCTAGTGGCAGCATGGAGATGGTGGCTGCCATTAGTCATAGTAGGCACATGAATTGCCTGGCTGACAGATGGTGGATTAGGAGAAGGTCCTGGAAGTGGCTGCTCAGGGAGGTTATCTTGTCCTGAGGGAGAAAGGATTTCATCAGGTTGGTCCTTATCGTGCAACCCAGGAAGGTTTTGTCCTGTGTTGGGGAGGGGGATGATTTCGTGAGGTTGTGTGTGAATCCTAACCTCTGGAGCAGAGACATGGAGAAGGACAGATGTTTTTTGAATGTGTGTTCCCCTTCTGCAAGGATGAGGATGCCATCTAGTTAGGGGTAGATCTGAATGCCCTTGGTCCTGCAGTAGGCTGTGGCTGGTGCTAGTGCTAGGCACTTTGTGAAGACCCTTGGTGCAGTGGATAAACCAAAGGGAAAGGCAGTAAATTGAAAGTGTGAACAGGGTCCAGCAAAGTGTAAGTACTTCCTGTGGTTTGGGTGTATGGGTATGTGGAGGTAAGCCTCCTTCAAGTCCAAAGAGGCCATGAAAACTTTGGGTGGCAACAGTGGAAGCAGACTTTGAAGGGATAGCATTCTGAAGGAAAGGACCTTCAGAAAGAGGTTTAGGATGGATAAGTGCAGTATGGGCCTCCAAGAGCCATCCTTTTTTGGTACCAGGAATAACCTGGAGTAGAATCCTTTTCCTTCTTGACCTGGCGGGACAGGTTCTATGGTTCCCTCAGCAAGGAGGTCTTGCATAATGTGAGTGATTAAGTGTAGTTGGTTCTTGGGGGGGGGGGGGGGTGCCTAAAGGAATTGTTTTTTCCTGCCAAGACAAGAAGTAACCTTTTCCCACTACTGCCAGGACCCAGTGGTCTGAAGTGACTTCTTTCCAGAGGGGAAGATGAGGGGTTGAGAGGGGAATGTGGTTGAGGCAGTCACACATTATTATTCCTGCCCTGAAAGGGCTGCCTGTTGGGGGGCTGAGAAGTGACTGTCCTAGAGGAGTTTTGTTTCCTGGCCCCTTTACTATATCTGGAGGATGAAGAGGTGGCTGGGGTGGGGACTCTCCTGACAAAGAAAGTCTTTGCAGGGTAATTCCTATAAAATTTCGGTACTGGGAAGACCAGTAAGTGTTCCAGGTCCTAGAGTTCTTTACTCTTCTCCTGTAGGCTTTTAAACAGGTCTTCAGACTGTTGTCCAAACAGGAGTGTATTATCCAGGGGAGCATCCAAAAGTTTTGTTTTAAAGTCTTCAGGCAGGGGCTGTAGTCTAAGAATATATACGTAAAACAGAAACAGATGCTGCAGATCTTGCAGAGGCCTCAGCTGCATCACAGCTGCACTTTGAGTGTCCGGCTATCTGAGATGTAAGGGACAGTTTAAATGCTACTTGTGACTTGTTTGGGGAGTCAGGTAAGGAGGACAGTAGGGATGAAGCCTGTGATACCAAATCTAGGGCATATTTCACCATATGGGTCCTAAATGCTAGAGTGGAACAGATATATATCTTCTTTCCCAGCCTGTTCATTACCTTGCTATCCTTGTCTGAAGGCAAGAGTGATGAGGAAGGCATGAGTCTGGACTGCCTCTCAGGGGCCACTGCTATCACAGCTGGGTCTGCCAAAGGGGGCTTTACAAGAAATTTGTGCTCGTCAAGGACCTTATAGAAACGGATAGGTCTCTTGGAAGCAGGGGGTTGAGAATCAGGATTCTTTGAGGCTGATGCAAATGCATCTAGATATGCTGGAATCACCGGTGGAATGGCTGATGGGGAGGGTGATTCCACCTGGAGCAGCTCAAATTTTTTTTTTTTGAATTTCAGTCATCTGATCTGTATCCCATTTAAAATATTTCTTCATTTTAGTAATAGTTTCTCCAAATGTAATGTCCTCGGGGGAGGGGGGGTATCCCTCAATGGAATCCTCATCTGGGAGTAGTAGCTCAAGGGAGGAGCTATTTGGTACGAGTAAGTAACTGACTCATCTGAGGAGGAGGAAGAGGCCTCTTCCTCCTGGGAGAGGGTAGGAGGGATAGAGGCAGCTGAGGCAGGTTTGGGGCTTAGCACAGACAATGTGGATGCTGAAGGCCTGCAACAAGGACTGTGACAAGGATTTCCAGTCTGGTTGTTCCTCAGAAGGAGCAGACAAATGTTTAGTCTTTTGCTTCTTTTTTTAAAGGAGTTGATTTGGTGGAAGCTGAGGGCCTAGTTTCAGGGGTCTTGCCTATGGGTGAGGATTCAGAATCCTGGATCGCAGATGGTCATCCAGTGGAGCCTGGTTCCCCTCAACCTCAGTAATAGCCAACGTCAGAATAACCTCCGTGGACGTGCCTACCGGTACTTCGGAAGTGGCTTCCTCAAGGGTAGTAGTTGAAAGTGCCAGTTCTAGCAGACATCCCTCAACCTCTATATTGGCAGTTGGCGGGGGGTCCGATGACAGAGGGGCTGAAGTGGTAGGCCTCAAAACTTTGGCCTTCTTTTTTTGGCAGTTCTGCCTGGGTGGCCGACTCCAGATCCATTCGTAAAGCTAGCTTTTTTAACCTCTGGTTCTCTAGGTATAAACTGAGGGCAGCCAGATGGCTTCTGAGAGTTTGGGAACAAACGACTGGCAAATGGTACAGGAGGTATGGTCGTGTTCCCGGCCTAAACAGAACAAGCAAAGTTCATGGGAGTCTTTGTGTGGAATTTGACGTCTGCATCTACATTTCCCCTGCCTAGTGGACATTGGCCAAGGAGACAGGCTACAACCTAAGCTCAAGCAAAGGCTATAATAAGATTCCCCCAAAGGGATACTTAACTTTAGACATCTTGAAGAAGAGGAGTGAAGTGATCGGTCTGATGTTCGAGTGCGGCAGAAAAGTTCTGAGGTCTATGCGTGCTGGTTTATGGCTCTGCGTGTGACGTCCCACACACTAGCAGCATCCAGGCTTGAGCTTTTGCATAGGAGCAGACGTTCGGGTTGCCTGAGGTGCGGGATCCACATTAAGAATACTGGAACATGAGAAAAGGAGGACATCATGAGTTATGCACCTGCAGTTCCCAAAAAAAAAAATTATGTAACAGATAATATATCAGGCCTAGGCTGTAGGTCACTGTCTCAGCTTAGGTCCTTGTAAGAGTGCTCTGTCCAGGACTTGAGAAGGAATGCAGGACCTGTTCACTAATTTGCAGATAAGGAATGTTTGCCTTCCATCACTTACCTAGCAAAAAGGACAGAAGATTTTAAGACTTTTGACTATGGATGTGGCAGTCAAAAAGACCCTTTGCGGACTTCCTTCTAGGCATCAAAAGTAAGAGCTTTTCACCAATGTGCATTAGGAAAAAATACAAACTGTGCAAGCAGTAGAAAGTACAGTTGTGTACACTTACCATAAATGTAGATGGTCGAGTGTCTTCACTGTTGCAGTCATGACTGTAGGGTTCTCCCCTGCCGGCAGGCAGTCCTCGGTCGGCCAGAATCCCAAAGTCTGGGTCCGGCGTCGGCTGTTCAACCATGCTCCCTGACGTCAGAGCGCCAGGAGTACAAAGCTGACAGCCGACGCCATGTTCTCCAGTTTTTCTTGCCCCAGATGTCAGGAGTCCCAAAATGAAAAAGGTCCCATAACCTTTGCAAATACACCTCAGAAGAATGGTGAAAAAAGGAACCACACAAAAGTAAAAATAAGAGGGGACAGGAGGGAGGGAAACCCAGACTGCAACAGTGAAGACACTCGAACATCTACATTTATGGTAAGTGTACACAACTGTACTATGTTCATCGCGTTTCACTGTTGCAGTCATGACTGTAGGGTAGAATCCCAAAGCAAAAAGAAAGGGAGGTGGTCATAAAGCAGAAGGGGCAGCTATAAGGGCCTGCAAGACTGCAGAAGCAAAGCCTGCCCTAGACTTAGAGTAGAGAGGTAGATTGTAGTGCTTTGAAAAAGTATGCACAGAACTCCAAGTTGCAGCTTCCAAAATGTCTTTGGTAGGAACTCCCCTGAGGAAGGCAGCAGAAGTGGCAGCAGCTCTGGTGGAATGAGTCCGTATACTCCCTGGGATTTGCTTTCCATGGTGTGAATAACAAAATCTGGTTCCATGAGCAATCCATTTAGAAATGGTCTGTTTTGAAATGGCTTTACCTTGGGAACTTGAAGCATAAGAACCAAACAATTGCTCTGATTTTCTGATGTCCTTGGTTCTGTCCAGGTAAAAACGTAGTTGTCTGTGTACATCCAAGGAATGTAAGATCCTTTCCCTTTTATTTTGAGGAGTGGGGAAAAAAGTTGGCAAGTGGATAGTTTGATTTAAAGCCACTTTGGAAACCACCTTAGGCATGAATGTAGGATTAGTCCTCAAAGACACCCTGTCTTGATGAAAAATAATATAAGGTTCCACAGCCATAAGAGCTTGCAACTCTGAAACTCTCCTGGCAGAGGTCAGGGCTAACAGGATGGCTGTTTTCCAAGATAAAAACTTGATGTCAGAAGAGGCAGCAGGCTCAAAAGGAGGTAAAGTGAGCTTTTCCAAAACATAGTTGAGATCCCAAGCAGGAATGGGATGAGATCTAGGAGGTCTTACGTTCTTAGCTCCTCTGAGAAACTGTCTCATGAGCTGGTGGGAAAAGATTGGAGGGTCTGTATTATAATGAGCGGAAATAGCAGAGGCATGTATCTTAATGGAAGAGAAAGAGAGACCCTTATGTAAGAGATCTGTCAGGTAAAGTAAAATCAAAGGAATGCTAGGAAGAAGAGGATCAGAATCCCGAGCCTGCATCCAGGAACAAAATCTTTTCCATTTTCCTGCATAAGATTTTCTAGTGCTAGGACGTCTGGCTTCTAAAATGACATCTATAACCTGCTTGGGTAGGAGAGAAGGAATCAAAGGCCCTGAATTAACCAGGCCGCCAGGCTGAGAGTGCTGACATGGGAGTGTAGAACCTGACCCTGATGTTGGGACAGAAGGTTCGGAGTCTGTGATAAGACCCAAGGGGGCTCCCGACATAGGTTTTTCAGAGTAGGGTACCAAAACTGTCGAGGCCAATTTGGGGCCAACAAGATTATCTTCTTGGGCCTGTCCTGTTTGATCTTTAATAATACCCGTGGAAGAAGAGGAAGAGGCGGAAAGGCATATCCCGAGAGGTTTCTCCAACTGAAAGATAGTGCACCCACTTTCCAAGCTTGTTCGTGGAAAGTCCTGGTGCAAAAATTCTGTAGTTGATGATTGAGATGGGATGCAAAGAGGTCTATGTGGGGACATCACCAGACTGCTGTTATCATCCTGAATATTTCGGTATCCAGTATCCACTCGTGTGGATCCGAAAGGTTTCTGCTCAGACAGTCTGCCAGGAAGTTTTGCTTCCCTGGTAGAAACTGAGCTTGAAGGTCCAGATTGCAAGCTAGAGCTGTGTTCCATAGATCCATGGCTAGCCTGCAAAGGGGGTAGGAATGAGATCCCCCTTGCTTGTTTATGTACCACATAACTGTGGTGTTGTCTGTCCGTATCAGTAGTTGTCCTGGCTGTAGAAGATTCCTGAAGGCCATTAGAGCTTTCTGAATGGCTAACATTTCCTTTAAATTGATATGCAGGTGCTTCTGATCCTTTGTCCATAGGCCCTGCAGACAGTTGCCCTGAAAATGGGCTCCCCATGCATAATCCGAGGCGTCCGTGGTTAGAATCTGGGTGGCAGGAGGCAGACAGAAGGGTTACCCTTTGTTTAGAGTACATGCCTTGGACCACCAAAGGAATTCCTTTTGAAGACAAGGCAGGACGGAGATCAGTATGTCTAAACTGTGGCAATGCTGAGACCATACACTTTTTAGGTACCACTGTATTTTCCTCATGTGTAGTCTTGCATATGGAACGAGAAGGATGCAGGAAGCCATGTAACCCAAAGCCTGCAGGAATCTCCTTGCAGATAGCTGAGTTAAAGTTGCCAAGTTTTTGAACGTTGAAGCCAGCTGAAACTGTTTTTCATATGTCAGAAATGCCATCTGGGTTGTTGTGTTTAAAGAAGCGCCCAGAAAAATTATCTGTTGAGAAGGTGTCAAATTTGACTTTTTTATGTTTACAGTGAATCCCAGGAACTTGAGGAGATCCTGAACAAACCGTAGATGCTGGAGTAAGACCTCCTTGCTGTCTGCCTGAATAAGACAGTCGTCCAGATAAGGGTAAATTTGAATTCCCCTGAGTCTGCAGTAAGCTACTACTGGAGCCAGGCATTTGGTGAAGACCCTGGGCGCAGTAGACAATCCAAAGGGCAGCGCAGAGAATTGAATGTGCCTCGATCCGGCCTTGAACCTGAGGTATTTTCTGCGTTCCTGCCTGATGGGAATGTGTAAATATGCCTCTTTTAAATCCAAAGTTACCATCCATGCATTTTTGGACAGCATTGGAAGTAGCTGCTGTAAAGTAAGCATCTTGAATTTTGGAATCTCTAGAAAGGTGTTCAAGACTGACAGATCCAGGATGGGTCTCCATGAATTTTGCTTCCTGGGGACTAGAAAGAGCCTTGAGTAAAAACCTTGTCCCATCTCTGAGAGTGGAACAAGTTCTATGGCTTTCATAGCCAAAAGAGCTTCCACCTGGTTTAAGGCCTCTGTCCATTGATGTTTTGGAAGGTCTGGCCACCCGCTTGTCCTTGGAAGGGTATGAAAATGGAATTTGTAACCTCTTGAAACCACATCCAGAACCCACTTGTCTTGGGTTATACGAGTCCAATTTCGATGAAAAAGAGAAAGTTTTCCTCCAAGAGGGGCTTCCAGGCAAGAAGTGCCTGCAGCCCAACAGAGGGAGTCATTGAGTCTGTTTCCTATGAGTTTGTGACCTGTCCTGTCCTCTCCTCCCCTAGGGGTGGAAGCAGTCCACGGTCTATAAGAGGCTTGTGATTGAGGCCTTCCTCGGGAGCATCTGTATCTACCCCTCTGAGGCCTGTCTGAATTGGGAAAGGACCAATTTTTTGTAGACCAATTCCTGCTAAATCTGGGTGGCTGTACTTGTAAGAAATCTTTAACTGTTTGCATGGATTTGCCTTGTCCTCCATCTTTTTAATCACCTCTTCAGCTTTTGGTCCAAACAAAACATTATGTTGAACAGGAGCATCCAATAATTTAGCTTTTACTTGTTCTGGCAAATTTTGTTCCTTTAACCATGCATGCCTTCTAATTACTGTGCCAGAGGCAGCAGCCCTACAAGAAGCCTCCAAGGCATCAAATCCACAGTGTAAACCATGCTTCCCAACTTGCTCAGTGGCATGCATTTGCCCATCTTTCTAAAGATCTAGAATCCTTTTCAGTGGGAATGGGGTTTTTAGCAGAAGCGGCCTTAACTCCTTTAGGACCCTGAGAAATGGTTTCAGGGTTAGCAGTAGGGTTCTTGTATTAAAACTGGTGGGAATTAGGAACCCTGTAATATCTATCAGGCTTAACAGGAGCAGGAGGAAGAGAGTCAGGGGTTAAGTTAGCCTCCGAAAAAGCATCATCCACAATATCCAAAACAGGAGGAATAGCCAGGGGTCTATGTTGGGGAAGAAGAAGAAAATCCCTTAGTCTTTTCTTAGATTCCAAATACTCCTGTCCTTCCCAGTGGAAATGTTCCCTCATTTCATGCAAAGTTTCCCCAAAAGAGAAATCCTCAGGGGGAGAAGCTAAAGGAATGGATTCCTCAGCATCAGAATCCTCATAAGGAGGGAAAGAATATTCCTGGTCAGAAAAAGAAACTGAAGAAACAGAAGCCTGATCAGAGGAATCATAATAAACTTCCTGCCTTGGCCTTTTATCTGGAGGGGGATGTGAACCCCTAATCATAGTAAGTAAATCCTCCGCCATCTTAAGTAACTGTTTCTGTGACTTGGGAGCCGGTTCAGAAGAGGCCTGTGTTGCAGTCTTTGATTTGGAAGGAGTCTTTGCCTTTGTCTTTGGCTTTGCCTTTATTAGAAGCTGAGTAGGCCTGAAAACCCCTTCGGAAGCTGGTACCTGCACAGCGGCTCCGGACCCATCCGAAGGAGCATTGTCCGAAGGTCCTGCAATAGAAATATTCAAAGGCCTTGTTGGCTCCTCGTGGGAGTCCGTTTCGGCCATCGGTTACGAAATGGCCGACGACAGAGGCTGCAAAAGCACCTCACTAACGACGGCCGAACCTGAAGCTGGCTCCGCTTGTGCAATATCGTCAGATTTGGACCTCGGAGGCCTGTCTTTGTCCTTGTGTCGTTTGTGAACTCCGGTAGCCGGAACCGTATCCGACGACATTTTGTAATTAAAATGCCTACCGAAGTAATGAAATGCAAAATCGTACCTTCGTTTAACTGTACGTTGATTGAATCTAGCACAAAACCGACAACTAGCTACGTCGTGGTTAGGGCCTAAGCAAGGAATACAGTAAGAATGAAAATCCTTATGAGGTATTTGCTTCCCACATGAAATACAATTATTAACTTTTTCTGACATCGGACTGGAGCAAGAAAAAGTTTCCCCAATGGGGTACTTAGCTTTGAGTGGAGAAGAAAGTCTTCAGACTGAAGTTTTTTCAGAAAAGATGGTCAGGAGTCAGCCGACCGGCACTTGCGAACTGCTATCACCGCACGGCAAGAAAGACTGGAGAACCTAGCGTTGGCTGTCAGCTTTGTACTCCTGGCACTCTGACGTCAGGGAGCATGGTTGAACAGCTGACACCGGACCCAGACTTTGGGATTCTGGCCCACCGAGGACTGCCTGCCGGCAGGGGAGAACCCTACAGTCATGACTGCAACAGTGAAACACGATGAACATCAAGAATGGGTGGCATAATGGTTAGGCAAACCTATGTAGTTAACACATGCTATCACTATGTGAGCACAAAATAGCAGGAGCTTCCTAGAAAAATGCCTTTCTGGGTGTTGAACCCAATCCCAACCCAACAAGGATGGTCCCTTCTTGTTAGAGCTATTAATTGTATTTCAACTAGAAAACCACATTTCATATCTAACATGCAAAATTATCATTTTCAATAAAGTGTTTAAGAAAAATACAAGCTATTTTCTAGAGTTAATTTACAAATGAACAATACAGTACTTAGTAATTTATGAAACCTTCCAAAGCAAGTTAAATCAATGTTATTAAATGCAAATCAAGTTTTTGTTCTTCCAATACAAAAGTTTGCTTTAGTGATAGTACAATGCATTTTTACGCTTTTTCTGCCCAAGTCTACATTGCAGAAGTTTGAGGAAAGCATGTTTCAACAGAACTAAGACCTCACTCCCCAACAACTCTATAAACATGGTCTCTTTAGTCTAAAATGGTCTGTACCTGTTCTCCATTTATACTATGCGCATCTGCTAATTCCAAATAGATGGAAACTCTGTCAAACATACTGACTGTGATCTTTTTGTTACTTGATTTTGTGGCACTTCTGACTCTCTTTACTTCAGGAAAATTCATAGCCATTTGCAGAATCTTGATGGCTTCTTGAACTTCTCCCAACTTCTTTTGCAGCTGTGCTTTAATTAAATGATAAAGAGGATGTTCTTGAACCTTGAATAAAAAACAAAAAAACAACACTATTTCTCAGGTTGCCAGATACATGCCCCTTTGTCTTTAGAATTAGTTAAAGTAAGCTTTTGTGTAATCTCTCAAGGGTAGAAAACAGTAGGCAAAAAGTATTAATGATGAAATGCTGCATAGTTGCAATTTGCCTGGGCAGCAGCGTAACATCAGCATATTGGAACAACTGCTGCCTTACTGAATCAACCAAGACTGAAAATATACATTAAAAATGCTAGCGATGACTGGCAAAAAACAAAATGGTAACAATGAAATACTAGTCTCCTACCTTACTTGGTGATTTGATGACCAAGGTAGGTAGACTAATGCCTGGACCCTTTTTAGACATGACTCAAATGACAAACAGAAGAATGTTAATATATACATGTTAATATATATAATGTACACAAACTACATAATGTAAATGAACATAAGCAGAACAATGCTAAATTAAGGAATAAATGTAAGCAGACTACATCTCGGTGACCTCCAGTAAGCATCCTCATTTTGCAAAAAAAGTACAGTTGTCTAGAGAAAACTTAACAGTAGAAGTCTTAATTGCTCACTGTTGAAGTAGACTAAGCTATTAAGTTTATATAGTGCCAAGGATATGATAAACTGGACAGATTTTTGAAGCTTTAAAGCACCGTCCACCTGGTCTAACTGCCAAGAGCTAGAGCACAGCTGCATATAAAAGGCAGTTGGTGTGTCCAAAAGCTTCAGGACTTTCTTGCCCCAAAAAGGAAGAAGGTGGCCCTGAAAAGAAAAATGTTAGGAAAAAAAGTGGCTACATACACAAGGGAATAAAATCAATCAAAGAAGGGGGAAGGCAGGAGGGGACAACTGCTGCAACAGTTATCTATTAGAATGTCCATCACTGTGGTTAAGTTTTAGTTATACAACTGCACTATGATGTTCCACATCAGAGCACTGTTCCAGTAGTCTAAACTATTAGGGTAGATTACCTAAGCTTAGAAACATATAGGGAGGCAGACAGTAAAAAAAAAAGAATCCAGGAGCTCCTGGAGAATGGCTCTACCAAAGCTTGTTCTGGACCTGGAAAAGGAATCCAGATTGAAATGCATTGTAAAAGTATACACTGAAGACCACATTGCTGCCTCTAGAATACTTCTAAAGTCTGCTCCTTTCCAGAATTCCACAGAAGTGAAAGCCCTGATGGAATTGGCCCTAACCCTACCTTGAAGTGACTTGGTATGGTGGTAACAAAATGAAACAGAATGAGACAATCATCATGAAATTGTCTGATTTGACAGTGGTTGTCCTTTTATCTTGCCTTCACAGGAGAGAAACAGCTTATTGGTTTTCCTGAAGGACTCAGTTTTGTCTAGGTAGCATATGAGTTGCCTGTGGACATCCAGAGTATGAAAGATTCTCTCTCTCTTGTGTTGGGTATCTGGAAAAAATAGGGTGGTTAGGTAGGTAGGGATGACTCACAGTAAGATCTTTTAACTCAGGTACTCTTCTGGTAGAGCAATGAGTAAAACGGTCTTCCATGTTAAGAAACTCAAATCATCCTGATTAGCTGCTTCAAATGGAAAAACATCAAGTTTAAGTACAAAAGTCAGATTGGAAGGAGGGCCCATCAGTCTTCTAAGTGGATGGTATGTAAAACTTCTTTCAAAAACTGCTTGACTTGGGAATAAAGAGGGAGGATCTAAAGGCAGACAAGTATAAATCAACAATAAATCTTGACAGAAGTGTAAGAAAGGCCAGATGACAATAACTCGCACAGATACACATAGGATATATGCAAATGATCCTAGTTTGGCTGGGTCTTTCTTGTAGTTTTTGCTGAGTGGTTCATCTGTGTGACCTTTTTGCCCTTTGCATAGAATGTTAATTGGGATATTATAATGTTAATGAACTTCAGACTTGATTTTGAGTTCTGTGTTTCTAAACTATGGCCAAATAATCCACTTACACTATACTGATATTGTGCTGATGAGATCAATAAAAGATCAAGATACACATGTTTACAGCTAGTGGGGTTTGGCTTTACTGGCCTGAAATAAATCATAAAAACTTCACAAGTAAAAGTCATGGGCATTCAGAAGCTATATTGCTGAATCACTTATGTCCTTAAGGCATTGTTTGCATATATTCCATTTGCCCCCACTACATGAGGTTTAAGGTATTATGCACTGAGGACTCTAGCTTGGGTATGTCATTCTTACAGTTTTCACTGAACCTTTATGAAAAATGATAAATGGTTGACCCACCTTAAGAGTTTCCAACACAGACACACAATCAGTGACATGGTTTTCCAAGTTAAAGACTTCAATGCAGCTTGATGACCCGGTTCAAATTCAGCAGCTATCAAGTTTTTACAAAACAAAATTATGATCTCAAGGAGATCATAATGTGGTTAGGATGTACTATCAAATGCCATTTGTCCTGTGTAACTAGGTCCAGTCTGGTGGGAAACTTGTAGTAAATGCACATGGTCATTTCTAAAAGAAGGGAGAAACACTGTTGTTTGGGTCAAAAGGAAGTGACAAAATGATCTTTGGAGAATTCATCAATCTTCAGATTGACCCTCGATATTAGTGGAAACGTATACAGGAAGAGTATTGTCCAAGAAAAAGAAAATGCATCTATTTTTCAGTCCTTCTTGAGCAGAATACTGGGGCAGACTTTTGCCAACTGACTTTTGTGAGTGGGGGCAAAAAGATAAATTTAATGTGTTCCCCACAGCTAGATCAATTCCTGGAAACCCCCGATTCAGTTCCATTTGTGAGGGTTTGTCAAGGTCCCACCTAGCTTGTCTGCCACACAGTTTTGCTATGACAGTATGCAAAGATACCTGTAGTGAAACTGTAGTTAAAAGCTTTATACCAGGCTAACATGACTAGGCTGCAAAGAAGGTAAGATCTGGTAATGGTCATGGGGACCATAGGTGACTGAAAGAATCAAGAACATTTATGAATGTCAAAATCTCTGTTGTGTGTGTTTTGGTCTGTCTTTTCTGTTCCAAAAACCTTGCACTTTTCTCCCTACAAACACTGTTCCACAAGCAAAGTCTGAGTCATCTGCTGTTACAGACTGTGTTGGAGCTAGAAGGGAAATGAGAGACCAGGACTGTGATAAATTTGGTCTCTCCATCAAAATATCTCCCTTTTCACAAAGAACAAAACAGGAATCTGGAATGTCATGCTCCAACCATAGATATTTTCAAGTGGACTGAATTTTTCAAATGGGGAATCTTGCTAAAAGAATCACAGATGCAATGAGACGCACGATTCTGAGAAATTTCCGGGCTGATACAGAAGTCTGAATTGATAAAACTCAGGAATGGATCTAGATACAGATCTACATTTTCCTAGGGAAGAAAAGCTCTTTGAAGTGAGGTATCTAGGAGACATCCCCAGAAAACAATCCTGTAAGGAGTCAAATTTGACTTTTGAATGTTCTCCTGGACCACAAGTCTGTGTAGGAGATCCCTCACACAAGTGCGATTTCCTGACGCTTTGAAAAGACACTGCAAGATAAGCAAGTCATGTAAATAAGGAAAATGTGAATACACTGTAGTCTGTGGTAGGCTATCACAGGAACTAGACATTTTGTGAATACTCTTGGAGAAATGGATAGACTAAAGTGTAATGCAGAGAACTGAGTGTGTGATCCACACACAGAAAACTTTAAGGCTGAATAATATGGGATTCCATTAATCAACTTACCTCTCTCATCACACTTTTTGATGACCACTGCAGCAGATGGTCCAAAACTTATTTCTCTGTCTAAAGGAGAATTCAGCATTTTAGCTTTGACATCCTCAGGAAGGTTTTCATGTTTTTTAAGATTTTCTCTGTGTGGATCACACATCCAAACAAACTTCCTAATAACAGTTCCAGTGGCAGCAGCCCTAGAAGTGGCATAAGTAGAATCATGAGTACATATCAAACAGTCTGTAGTCATTTTAGACATGGAAGCGATCAAAGATGTTTTCCCCCTCAGAATGGAAAACAGATGCCAAAAAAATTCATCACGTTCTCAAAAGATGCAGGCATAAACTTTAAGAAATGAGACTAACAACTGAGCATTCTAATAAAAATGCATTGCACTTTTTTCACTAAATTTATCATAAGCTTTTCCGTTCTTGTCAGAAGGGCAGGGTTTGGTAATAATCACGTTTAGCAGTAGATGGATTCATCAGAGTCTGATTTGGGATTATTGTATAAAAACTTATAAGACTGATGAACTTTATACAATCTATCTTTCTTGGGGGCAACAGACAAGATAAAGGACATCACAAAAACATCTTCCAAAGCTGAAAGAACAGGAGGAACTGGTGTGGCTTCAGGAAAATCCAGTTGGCAATAAATTATAATACTTCTTCAGAAATAAGGAAATATAATTACAGTCCCAATAAAACTGATTCATTATGGAAATAGTTTCCAAAAAAGAGAATCCTTCAAAGGGACTAGCAAGGCCATACTCTCGTCAGAATCTGAATCAAAAACCTGAGGAGAAATAAACAGAAGCTGCTCTTTTTTATTGACGAGATCAGTTTTGTGATTCATAATCTTGGACCTTTTCAGAAAATGAAGAATCCATTTTTCTCTTGCCAGAAACAGCTGAACTGGAAGGGACACGAGCGTGAACTAAATCCTGAACTAAGCCCAGTATATTATCCTGTCCTGATTAACCGAGACAGGAGAAATCATATGTCTGTGATTGTTTTTTGCTACTTTTCAACATGAATGTCTAAAGTAGGTCCATATTTAACACAGTAATCCATTTTGGCTAAGCAGAGAGGAACTCCCTGTTAGCTTTTCCAGGACCAGCAAGAGTGGTTCTTCCTTGCCTGCCAAAGGCACTCCAATAGTCACAGAGGATGTGACCAACCCAAAGTCCATGATGGCTGTAGAAACTACACCAAAGGAAGCCAAGAAAAAATTATAACTGGTCTGAAGAACCAGAAGAGACCACAGCAGTTCTCACCCATCTGCGGCTGAGGCACTTTAGCAGCCTGTTGAGGTAGCAAAAGGCTGTTAAATAATTTTATTCTTTTTTGTGGCTGGTAGGAAGAATTGAGGAACTAGCAGGCTGTTCCATGGAAAAGATGAAAAAGGTGCCAACACCTGATGAAGCAACAGTTGGCAAAACAGGTAAGTAGTAAAAAGTCACTTTCCACCAAAACATCGGTAAACTGCACTTTAAATACTTACCCTACCCCAAAAGTAAAATAACACAACTTTTACATCAGAAAAAGTTGTTTTAAATAATTTTTTAACAACTTTTTCCACAAAGGTAAAAAGTAATTATCCTATTTAATAGTTATTAAAAGTCACAAGATAGCTGATAAGTTTAGAGGCAAAGACAGACATTGTATTTTCCTTTGAAAGGAGGCTCCTTGAACTCCATCTCATTTTTTTGTGTCACATTGTTATTTTTTTATACTGCTGCTTGGAAGATTTTTGCTGAATAGATTTAAATGGCTTTTAAAAGAAAGGTCCTGGGTTGGATAAATCATTTGTTTGTACTTGGGAATGGGAGATCAAAAACAGTTCTTCGACACCCTGCACCAAACTGCTTCTCTCTTCTAGATTCTTGAGGACCATAAAGAATTTCCAGAGGGTAAATCTCAATCAACAGGGATATTTAAAAGCTGAGCCTCTGCAAAATCTGGTAAGTTTTGTAGTCTCACAATTGCAGGCATATGCAAATAACTCAAGTATACCTCATTATGAGGAGCATTCCTCATTTTGAGTCTTAAAATGTCCAAGTTACTTGTACTTCCACAATACAAGGGTCAGTTATATATTCAATCTTAAGAACTGTTTGATACTGAATCATATGAATTTATCAAAAGAACTTTTTTCTAAGTATAAAGTAGCACATTTTAACCATCTTGTGAACAAGAATGGAAGCCCAGATACAAGTTTTGCAAAAATCGTCTATCAAAAAACTCCTCAAGAATGCAGCAGAAGTCGCTATAGCTCTGCTGGAGTGAGCTCTTAGCTTGCAAGACTAAGACTTGTTATACACAATACAAATGAAGGAGATACACACTGCAAGATATCTGGATACGGAAACCTTAGAAACATTTTGTCCTAACTTGTTAGGAGCAAAGGAAATAAACAGTTGCACATCCTTATTAAAGGATTTAGTTCTGTAAAGGTAAAAGCACAACTGTCTGTGTAACATCTAAGGTATGCAGAATGTACTCTCCCTTGTTGGAATAATTGGGAAAGAATACTGGTAGACAAATGGGTTATGAAATGTTTGATTCAGAAGTTATAGATTATTTCTAAGTGATGGGCTGCTTTCTGGAACACTAGATATGGGGATGATAACTCATGAATTTCCAAAATCAGTCTAGCAGAAGTAATGGCAATCAAAAGGAGCTTCCCAGGAAAGAAATTTCAGCACAACAGAACAGGCTGGTTCAAAGGGAAGTTTAGTCAAAAACTCTAAAAACAGATTCAGGTCTCAAGGAGGGAAGGGTTTCTCTGACTGGGGGGGGGGGGGTTCTATGCAAAAAGGTTCCTTTGAGGAAAACCTTACAAAGTTTATGAGAAGCTAGTGAGCATTCCTAGAAATCAACATGAAAACTAAATTAACAGTCTTAAAGCTAAAACCAGAACCAATAAGTTTGTGAGAAAATAAGAGCATCTGAAACCAGGGCTGAAATAGGACTGGTGTTCTGAGCTGTGGCCCATACAAATTTCTTCCATTTACTACTGTAAGTCTGCAGGATAGTCTCTTTCTGGGAGGTCATTAAAATCCTTGCTACTTCCAAAGACGGAGACTTGCCAGAGGCCATTATTGGAACTGGAAAAACCAAGCAGTTAGTTTTAAACTCTCAAAGTCCATGCGAGGTTTCCCAGAAGGGTGTGAGATTAGATCCTGCACTGGATCCAAAACCAGGGGGGTTTGGGGGCTGAGATGGGGCCTTAAAAGGGGAAACCAAATCAGTCTGGGACAAGAGAGGGCTATGAAGATGTCAGCATCCCTGAACTTCATTGCTTTCTGTAAGAATCTGTGAAGAATCTGGGAATTAGGCACAGAGGAGCCCAGGACACCATTGCTGGAGTAGAGCATCCCTCTGTAACTGTCCCTGAGGAGGGATCATAAAGTAATTGTTGCAGCTGGTGTTATAAGGAGAGTCAGATTGCAGTATGGAGTGCCCCACCTACTTAAGATCTGGTTGGCTACTGCTGGATTGAGGAGCCACTGGGAAGGTCTGAGACAGATCTGCTGACCTTGTCCGCTAAGCAACTGAGCATTCCCAGGATGTGTGCTGCTAAGAAAAAAAGGTGCAATGACATTGCATACTGCCAAACTTTCATTGCTTCCTGACATAAGGGAAAGATCTGGTTCCTCCCTGCTTGTTGTTATACCAAACTACACATTGTCCATTTAAGATAGAAATCATGCCCTGAAGAAGACAGTCCTGTAGTTCCTGAAAAACAAGGATGACACCACCAACTCCAGGATGTTTATGTGAATGTTGGCCTCATTGTCCATCCATATACTTTAAACCATCCTCCCATTATAATGCCTCCATAATGAAAGGAGGAGGTGCCAACGGTCATGATGGCCACTGGAGTGTGTGGAAGAAAGGTTCTGCTGAAACTGATCATCGAAGAGTAATCTCTGCCTCAATTGTTTCTTGCATGAGTCAGTTATAATAATGGATTTCAAAACAGGGTGAATGCACTGTGACCACTGCACTGGAAGAACCCACTGCAGAATCCTCATATGAAAGCATGCAAAGTGTATCAAAAGGATTGATGATGCCACCAGTAACAATACCCTGAGAACCATAGCTGCAGTAATGGAGGGGTCATGAAGTAAAGACTGTAGTGCCGTTTTCAAAATTTGAAACTTGTCAGGTGGTAAAGAGACTATAGACTGAGTACTGTCCAAATGACACACTATAAATGTGATGATCTGAACTGTCTGAAGCCTTGATTTCTGTAGATTTAAAAAAAAAGAAAAAAAGGACAGACATAAGTTGAGCAAATAGATCACAGCCTCAGAAAGACAGCGACTCCACTGAGGGGCCAGCCAGGAGCTAGTCATCTAGGTCTGGGAAAATCTTGTATCCCTGTAGTCACATATGAGTCACTACAAAACCCAGGCATTTGATGAACATCCTGGAAGCTGTAGTGAGGGCAAACAGTAAGACTTGGAATTGATAATGGTAGTCTCATATCCAGAAGTGAGGAAACTTAAGAGTCTTTTACAATTTAGATATGAAGGCATCGTGGAGGTCCAGTGAGCATATCCACTTGTTTACCCTGAGCCAAAGTAGAATCGATTGCATCATGATCATTCTTCAATATTTTTTGGACATATTTGTTTAGGAGGGTAAGGACAGTATGGGATTGAATTCCTAAGTTTTCTTCGGAACCAAAATGAACCTTGAATAAACCCTGACACCTTCTGTTCTGGTGGAACATCTTGGATGCCTCTTTTGAAGAGAAGTGACAGTCTCTTTCTGCCACCTTGGCCTGACTGGGTGGAACATCTCCAAGTGGCATTTTGTGCATGGGGAGTAGCCTGTTGATATTATCTCCTGACCTATTTGTCTTGCAAGATAGCTTGCCACACTTCTGGGAACAGGGAGAGAAGATGACTGATTGCATCCAGAGGGAAGCAGTCGGGCAGACCTTCAGGGATGCTGTGGCCACCTGCTGGAGACGGGGCCTATGATATCTCTGGTTCTGCAAATCTCATCAGCCTCTTGGTTTACATCCGTTATAGGGGCTGCCTCTGTCACAAATGCCCATATGAGAAGATGAATTGAACTGTTGATGTTTAGACTTCCTAAACCAGAGTGTACAAGGTTCCTTTTGGTTTTTGCTGTATGACCTCTTGAGACCCTCAAACATAACTCCAATAGCATAAAAAGACTTTTCTTGCCCTGTTTGTACCTCTGTATCCTTTCTTTCACGAGCAAGTCACATAAAAAAGACCTATCAAATGGCATGTTAGTGAAGGATGCATTGAAGTGGTCCACAAAATCATAAAGGCACAGCCAGGCATGCTGTCTCACTACTACACTAGTCCCAGTTGCCCTAGCTGCCCCATCCACTGCATTATGTATAAGGTGCATGAAAAAGTTGGTGATGCTGGACATGACCATCAAGACTGTATGAAGCGGTTTCCTTGACTCAGACATCAGGGGAGTTTTCTGAGTAGACAGGACTTGCTGAATCAAACCTTTCTGTAATCAATTCATGTGTGTGGCATAGTTCAAGGCTCTTAAAAGTGTGTGATGCGTACTCCCCAAGTCTATCCATGTCTCTCGACTCCTTAATGGGGGGATGGATAGAGGCACAGTCTTCTGACAGCTCTCTTGTGGTAGCTGCTGCCACAATAATGGAGATGACAGAGGGGGTGTATTGCTCAATGTTGTGTCTTGGGGGGCTGGCAGAGTATTTTGCTGGGTTTTCAAAATGCTGCTACATACGTATTGGGCTCCTGCTATGACCTCCTGACCACTAATTCAATCAATTCATTAACAGGGAGCATGACCCCAGAAGTAGATGGGGCTGAACCACAAGCTTCAAAAAGTACCATCATGTCTTAATTTTATAAAGGTATGGGAAAAAAGTTCTCTCTTAAAAAACACAGGCACACAAATTAATAGTAAATAAAACAAACCAAATTAATATTTTCTCATTTACAGAAATTACACATTACATATGTTTTTTTTCTTTTTAACAACTGTCAATCAGTCCAACATTACATAAACTGCTTGATTTGTATATTCCCTTAAATCTCACTCCTCCTGAACATTATTCTGCCATACTGTTAACACAGATTCCATTACTTTCTACATAATTTGCTCCTTCACTTTTCTAAACATCCCAATTCCAGTTCTCTTATTTCTTTTTCTAATTTTCAGTACTTCAAATATAGTTTGTTTGGATTTTGATTTCAAATTTTTAGTAACTATTTTTGGCAGCCAACAGAATTAAACCTAATAAGGTCCACTATGTCTAGGGAATTCAGATCCTGTGTCACAGCTCAAAAGAAAAATTTTATTAGTTCCAGCCATTTGCTCCACCAATATTTCCCACAGATTATTCTGCAGGAAAATTGTATAATCTGCCAACTAAGTGCATTCCCCAAAAACACATACAGAGTTACCTCTTTCTTCACCATCACACCTCCAACATTTGTTATCTACCTAAGGAAAAATTATTTGAAGTCTGCTTGGGGTATAAAAATACCTATGTAAACACTTCACGCAAAAATCAAAGCTTCTGGAGTTTGTTGCATACAGTACTTGGGAGCCATACATATGATCTCACACTGTTCCCTTGTAAACTGCTTCTCCAGTCTCTCTTCCCAATTTTTTTAACCTCCTCTGATTCTTACAATCAACATGCAAAATTGTAATGCCCTATTAATTAGCCCTTTTATAAAAGCAGCTTCCGTTCCATATTTGACTGAAAACTTTAGCAGAGCAGGTCATTCACTTAAGACTGTCCTATCCTTTTCTTTTTTGCCTATACTCTGATATCAATCTCTGGTAGGGAAAGTGGTTTCTAACCTGCAGTCCTAACTTCTTCTTGGCCACATCCCGCTCTATTACATTTCCCTCTCCAGTTACTATCTCCCAACACTTTAGTTGTACCATCTTGTCTTGGGGAATGGGAGGGGTGATGGGCCAAGACCCCATCAGATGCACATTTTCTAAAATTTCACCAAATCAGCAGTCTTCAGGAGGGGGCTTCAGGGGAATCCCTCTCTGTTCTCAGAGTTGGCATCTGATGTTGGAGATTCTGATGAGGAGTCCAACTGCTTCCTCTTGACAGATCTCTTTCTAGGTATATCAGGAAAGTTGTCACTTAGCTTCAAAAGCAGGCCCAGTCCTCTGAGAAGTTAAAGGTCGACTCTGACCAAAGGATGTCAGATGGTAGGAAGGCAAGACAGAGAGAGTTATGCGATGGGACCGGATCGGATGGGACCTGAACTTCTGCTCTTTGGAGATGTAATAATCCTACCCCAGCATCTTGAAAGCTGATCCAACCTCCACTGGATCCAAGTATAAAGCCCCACTTGCCAGATCCATCCCCCCTTTGAAAATACAATCAGAGCTGAGGGTGGAATTCCTAATGCTGAGAAGGAAGAAGGCCTTGGTGACGGGATGGGAATCAAACATTCAAAAGCTGACGTCTTAGAAACCACCAATGGAGCCATACATGACAGCCCTGAATACAGTGCTGAAGCCCCAAACTCAAGACCGAGACTGCATTGACAATACTGGAGTCTAACGTGTCAGACCACAACCACTGGAACTATCTTCAAATGGAGTAATGGCATCAGGGGGTCCCAGGTGGAAGGCCAGTTCCAACACTACTGGAGCCAGAAGTCAGTCCAGAGAAAGAACTAATATAGTGGTTATCTGGGCAATCAAGCTACATTCAGAGTCAAAGTTGATAGAATGACTCCTATCTCAATCTACACCTTATGAAAGCTCAGCATCTGATGATCCAAGTCCACTTCTAAGGTAGTTTGTTAGACCTGAAGGATTTAAAAATAGCACAGAAGAAGGTTGGGACTGGGGGCGCTAGTCTGTGTTCTCCAAAGGTCACTGTTTCTTAGGTGAATCCTGCACCAAAATCAGATCCAATGGTTCTGAATCTGGAAGAGGGGTGTAAGTAGGACCGTGTGCCATGGGTAAGTTGAACTTTGGGGTTTTTAGCGCTGAGGATGGACACAAAGACTATGATAGCCTCTTTCCTGACTGATTACTTATGTTTTGAGCCTTTACCTAAAGATTTCTTGCACTTTGCTACCTCTGGTTCTGGTGGCAACAGTCCTTTCAGTATGAAAGTTTATTTCTGCTGTTGGCCAGGATCTAGGCCCAAAACCAACACAGATTTCACACTCTGAAGATAAATGTGGCACCACACAAAGGTCATGTATGTGTCTTGGTGGGGATCTTGCATCTGAAAAACACTTTTCAAAGCTGTTCTGCTTTTCCTTACCCATAAGTAAGCACTAAGCAGACTGGAAAGTACTTCTATAAATTGTATAACTAGATAACATTAGAAGACATATTGTTATACATGTACTTAAAAACACTTTACACTATCAACCAACTACTACCTAACTGCATTTATTAATGAAAGTGTAGCTACTACTAAAGAAAGGGGAAAATATGGCAGGAAACTTGCTGTGAGGAAGGGGCTAACACAAAAGATGATCTTTAACTGTAAGAATTCTTATCTAGTATATAATGCATAATATAAATATGCATGTGTGTATGTATATATAAACATGATATACAGAAATATTTTATAATACTAAGCTATAGAAAACTGCTAATAATAATAAACCAAGATAAAGCAAATAGCTGTAAGAAGAGATTCACGTAATTTTGCTAAAAGAGCAAACGAAAGCTGTGATAACTAAGGGAAGTGGAGCATTATGGAAGGGGAACTTCTTAAAAGGGCTCAAAGCTGGAGCACTAACGCTGCCGAGTCTCATCCAACAAGTGGTTCCAGGACCCACACATCGGATCAGATGGACTGAGTAAATACTATCTGTAACTTTGCAGCACTAGGCACTATAAGAACAAATAAAGAACTATTTATGGATTCACACCACTGAATCTGATATTGAATATTATATTAGGATGGCTGGCTAGATAGGATCCAGACATGAATGTGTAGCTTAAAAGATTTTGATCACATATGCCCATCTGACATTGTTGTTGCTACAGAATATCCAGTCTTGAGAAATGGATAACATGAGACGTGTGAAATGATCACTGGCAAGCTCTACAAATTGTTGTTCCAGTACATGCCAGATGATGAATTCTGTAGCCTATACCACATCCAAGTATATCTTAAGGTAAAACTTCTCAAAATGCCAATACTGGTTATTCAGAAAAAAAAAAAATATTAGCTCTATGATGGGAAGGTGAAAAAAGAAGTTATGTACTGTCCATAACGTTCCATCTCTGTTGTCTATCTTCATTTATCCTTGGCCTTTGGGACACGGTTCCGATCCTCGAAATCAGCTTGGGCATTACACAGCTCTCGCAAGCCAAAAACTCTCAAGCTAACACTCTACCCACAATACCCCTTCTCCAGATTACCTCAGACAGGGTTTGCAGCCACACAGAAAGACAGAAGAATATGTATATAGAATTGAAGAGGCTATGTCCAAGGTCAAACCTGATAAAGTTACCAGGACAAGCGTCTGATCCTCCAAAAAGTCTGCAGGAGGAGCAAGGAGAGAGGGTGCCAAGGATAAATGAAGATCGGCAACACAGATGGAATGTTATAGTAAGTACATAACTTCTTTAAATGATGTTGACAATCTTCATTTATCCTTGACCTTTGGGAAAGAGTCCTCAGCTACTTTAGATCTTGGGTGGCTTTATGGAAGTATATTCCTGAGAACCATAGAGCCAAAGGATGCTCTTCCTCTGGAGACCACATACAATTTGTAATGAGTGAAAAAGGTATGCAGAGTAGCCCATGTTGCTGCTGTGCATATTTCATCCATGGAAGCCTTGGAATGGTTAACAGCAGATGTGGCTACAGGCCTAATAGATAGAGCTCTCACTGGCACTGGTAATTGGAGATTATTTTTATTATATATGAAAGTAATACAGTCTTGTTAACCACCTTCACAAGGTGATTTTTGAAACAGGTTTCCTCAGAGATGGACCAGAAAAGGAGATAAATAACGTCTTATTTTCTAAATGCTTTAGTCCTGTTAAGGTAGAAACGTAACTGTCTGTGAACATCCAGCAAATGTAAGCAATGTTTACCTCTGTTAGAAAAATTCAGAAAGAAAACATGCAAGTCAAAGGTTTGATTAATATTAGTTTCTGAGATCACCTTGGGAAGAAAAGATGGGTTGGTTCTTAGAGTAACCTTATCCTTATGAAAAATCAAGTACAAGGGTTTTAAAGATAGTGCTTGTAATTTGGAAATCCTTCTGGCGGAGCTAATAGCTATGAGAAAAATGGTCTTCAATGAAAGAAACTAAGTGACATGTAGCCGCTGGTTCAAAGGGGGGAAATTACCAAAGACTGCAACACCAAAGTCAGATCCCAAAGAGCTAGAGGGTCTTTAAATGGAGGTTTCAACCTCAAGGCTCCCTTCATGAACACTTTACACAATCTATGGGAAATTAGTGAATGGTCTTCGAAGCCATTGTGGAAATTGGAAATAGCAGCTAGTTGGACCTTAATAGTAGAAGCAGATGCTCCTTGTCTGAAAAGCATAGCTAAAAACTTCAATAACTTTTCAACTGGTGCGGAAAAGGGGTTAAGACCATTATTGTGTACCCAAATAGAAAATCTTTTCCACTTGCTGTGGTAAAGTTTCCTGGTGGAAGGTCTATGGGAACCCAGAAAAATTTTGGACTGGAGAAGACAAATTTTTCTGCCTGGTGACTAACAGAATTGGAGGAGCCAAGCCGTAAGCTTGAGGTTCTGAAGATTGGGGTACACCAGTCCCTGTGGATGAGACAGAAGATCCGGAATTGGGTCCAGAATCCACAGACAATGAATTAGATGAGGCAACAGAAAGGGAAAACAGACTTACCGAGGCCAAAAGGGCCCAATGAGGATCACCTTGCTTCTCAACCTGCTAGCTTTTTTTAAGAAGACAGGAATCAGTGAGAAGGGGGGAAAGGCACAGAGTAGTCCCAAGGGCCAATCGTGTGGGAGAGCATCTCTCTGGGACTCCCCCTGAAGGGGAATTAGGGCAAAGTAGCTGCTACACTTGTTGTTCAGGGGTGAGGTGATGCAAAGAGGTCACATCAAGTTTGGTCCAAGTGACGGAAAATCTCCTTCACCACTCTGGGATTGACAGACCACTCATGAGGCAGGAGAATGCATCTGCTCAGTTTGTCCAATATCATGTCCGAGTTCCCCGGGATGTGCATTGCTATCAGAAAGAGATTGAAGGATATCGCCCATTGCCACACTCTTAGAGCTTCCCGACACAGGAGGTAAGACTTGGTTCTGTCCTGTTTGTTGATGTACCAGACTACTGCAGGAGGTAAGACTTGGTTCTGTCCTGTTTGTTGATGTACCAGACTACTGACATGTCTGACTGACCTGCAATCATTCCTAGAGGGAGAACAATTTGGAAGGCTTGCAACACAGAGAACTGCCATCGTTCCAGAACACTGATATGCAGATTGGACTCCATCAGGGACCAAGTGCCTTGGACTGTTCTTCCCAGATAATACCCCACCCCCACCCCATCCGTGGTCACTATGACCTTGGGTTGAGGAGGAATGAAGAGATGACCTAAAAGAATTTCCTTGGATTCCATCCACTAGGATAAGTCCTTCTTGTAATGACTGGTGATTAAAATTGGATACGTCACTTGATGGGTTAGGATGGTCCATTGGGATGCCAAAAGCCATTGTAGCAGCCACATGTGAAATCTTGCTAGTGGAAATAAGGGAATGGTCGCTGCCAAGGACCTTAAAGCTCAAAGGACTAGAAGTGTAGGAGCCTTGTCGTTGGAGACAATTGCCTGCACTTGGGATTTTATCTTCTGTAGCCTGAGAAGAGGAAGGGAAGCTAAACAAGAGATTGTATTCAGATAAGCTGCTATGAACTCTAAATCTTGGGTTGGCTGAGATTTTGATTGATTCACTAATACCCAGACAAGTGAGCAGGTGCAGAATGAAATCTGTTGCTTGAAGCAGTAGATGCCTGGTGGGAGCAGTGATAAGCCAGTTGTATAGATAAGGAAACACCCAGGATAAGTGCAGTCTCAAGTGAGCTGTTACCCTGATGGCTGTGGTTAGGACAAAGGGCAGCACTCTGAACTGAAAATGAACGGCTCCTAGCCAAAAGTGGAGGAACCTTCTGGAGCGTCTGTCCATTTTTATGTGGTAATATGCATCCTGAAGATCTATAGAGCACATCCAATCATTTTCCCCTAAAAACGAAGTATTGACTGAACTGTGACCATCCTATCTGGTCTGGTGGGACTTCTTGGATGACTATTTTTTTCTAGCAGCTTTTGAATCTCTAAAGCGGCTTGATCCATCTGACTGGGTGGAACATTGGGGAGTCTTCATTTTGATCTTAGTAAAAGAGTGAAGGGAATATGGTAACCTCTAGCAATGATCCTCTGCACCTAAGTATCCAAAGTTATTTGCTGCCAGGCTCTTGAGTGCAGAGAAAATCTTCCCCAGACTGCTTCCAGAGGTAAGCAATCAGGCCCGCTTTCAGCAGTGCTGGTAAGATTGCCCAGAGAAAGAATCTCTGGAACCTTGATTTTCTGGGCCACCATCTTCCATTAGAGCTCCCCCTCTGCCCTGAGGGGAGCTACTACCGCATGCATCTTGAAAAGACCCTTGGGATTTTTTGAACCACATCTTCCCACTCTTCCGATTCCTACAGTAGGACTGTTGGGGAGCAGAAAAAATGTATGCAGACTGCAGATAGTGTCTTTTCCATCTTTCTCGCACCTGGCTAGAGTTTCTTTGACTTTGGGGCTGAATAACGAAGATCTGTCAAAAGGAGCATTGACGAAGGAAGACTTAAATGGCTCCGCAAACTCACACAAGTGCATCCAGGTGTGACGCCTTATGGCAATGCCTGAACCAGCTGCCCTTGTCCTCCCTTCTGCTGCATGCGCAATGAGCTTCATGGATGAGGTGGAAATAGACTCCAGGGTGGCTAGCTGGGAGGCCACTTTATCCTGGAGCTCCTCAGACACAGCTCCTGCTAGGGTATCTGATAACTCCTTGATCAGATCCCTCTGGAGCTTAGTGAAATGTGCCATAAAATTCAAAGACCTTAAAGAGAAGGTTGATGATGGGTACACACTTTCCAAATCTATCCATCTCCCTGGACTCTCAATTTGGGGGATGAACAGTGGAACGCTTTGCAGCAAGTTCCTTTTTGGTGGCCACTGCCACCACCACCATAGCATCTACCACTAACCCCCTAACCCAATGCTGGTGGTCATCTTTAGCTGAGAGTATTTTGTCTGGTCTCCGAGGAACTGGCTCTACAGAGTCAGGAGCCTTCCAAGCCTGCTGCTCAATCAATTTAATAAAATCAACAGCAGGAAGGGTTACCCAAGAAGTACATGGGTGAGCACCAAATGCCTGCAAGTACACAGACTCCTCAAAGGTAGCGTCTTTGGTCTTCCAGTTACCAGTCTGTTTCAGAATCTCTAGAATGTCTCCAAAGGAAAAATCTTCTGGGGGTGACCAGGGGGAACCCTCTCCATCATCAAAGTCTGTGTCTTCTGTGACAGACTCCTCAGGGAAATCTAAGTGTTTCCTCTTACACGTCTTTTTCTGGGGTGGCTCCTCCATGGGAATCTCTAAGGAGGACTTGAAAGAAGAGGGGCCCTGTGCAGGGGTATCTTGCAGCTTAGTGCCTTGCTGTCCATGCATGGAGATTGGTGGCAGCTCTGGGCAAGAGGGAGTTCTAGGATAAAACTTTGACAGGGAAGGGGCCAGCTGAGAGCCTGCAGAGGCCAATGCCCTCTCTATTACCAGGAAGTCAAGCACCCCACCCCAAAGAGGGAAGGGAGCCTATAACTGAGGAAACCTCGGAACCAAGGTTATATCCCACTCTGACAGACCTAGCCCAAAGCAGGTGCCGACGTAGAGCCCACATCAGCACAGGTTTTGAGAGTCAAGGATGACCCCGAATAAAAAACTAGAGCCGATCCAGAACCCTCGGACCCAACAGTGGAAGTATGGCCCCAGGAGTTCGCCAGTTCTTAAGGAACTGAGGAAGTCTAGGCAGATCCTGAAAATGAAGGGGAAAAAGCTGTCGGCACCAGAGCAGCTGGAACCACAGGGATCAGTCATAAGCTCCAAGTCCTCAGAGGAAGTTAGAGGAAGAAAATTTGGTGGAGTCCTGGATGAAAATGCCCCAACTCCAGAATGGAGAAGGGTCTAGGAAGAGACAGAAAGACTCCTGGCCACTAGGTGCTGGCCCACCAACCTCACAATATCGACTTCAGTTAGACTCCTTGAAGAACGAACAGAGAAACCCAAGGGAGATTCTAGTCTGTCAAGAAAGGGACTCAGGAGCTGTCCCACAAAGGGGTCAACAGAGGGTGAATACCTTGTCCTAGGTGTGTTAACTATGTTTTGTTTTTGACACCAATGAAGGTTCCAATATTTGTGGAAGCGTAGTAGGCGGAGTCAGTACCGACAGGGAAACTGAAGATGTTGGCACCGATGTGACCAGCACCAAGGTCTGTGGTGCCACAGTAGGGTTCCTATTACGTTGTCGAATGGCAACAATTTCGAACGCTCAGAAAAGCGAAACTGCAAAATGTTGAAGTTCGAATTGCGGGATCGCAGTACAGTGAAGAGTGGAATATTTGCCCTTTCCTTACTGTAGTGAGATCTCGGAGTTGGTATATACATTTACCGGGGGGTATGGGGGCACAGCCCCCCACAATAAAAGTTTCGATATTTTGCAGTTTCGCTCTTCTGAGCGTTCAGAATTGTCATTCTACAATGTAATATGAACCCGCCATAGTAGATGATGCCAAGGTAGTAGGTTCCAAAAGTTTCCCGACTTTAGCCTTTGGTTCTGCTGAAGTAGTGGGTGCGGAAGGCTTATGCCTTTTTGCTGCTGGAGCAGTAGGAGACGATGGCACTGAGTGACTTTTCTGAAGTCCGAGATCAGATTTAGAGGAGGATGTGCCAGAGTTCTATAGAGCCTCCTCAAAGGAGGATTTAATTAGACCTTTCAATATTAATTTATTTTTCCTTTCGACTAAGGCCTAGTTATTGAATGCCTGGCAACTATAAAAAATATACACAGGAAGAAGGCCCATCGGAATTGGGCATCTTCTGTCCGCAATCCTGGCAGTGTTTAAAGCCAGTAGTTCCTTTTGATTTATCTGCCGTGATGACAGGCACAAAAAAATGAAAAGTCAACAGGCAGCAAACACACACACACACACAAAAGGAAAGGAAAAAGGAAAACTACCAATGATGGTAGTCTAAAATTACGTACAGAGGTACAGAGAGAGGTACTACCAACGATGGTAGGGAAAGAATACAGCATTAAAAGGGAGCACACTCACTTGACAAAGAAATGTCCGAGAAAACTAGAAAGAAAAACAAGGTGGGTAGAAGAAGTACAGATATATATATATATATATATATATATATATATATACATTATATATCTGCAAGTGGATCTGACTGATGCGTCTTACCACAAGAGATCTGAGGAAATCTGAACAAGGGTACTGCCGCTAGAGTCTTAGCTCGAGAGTTTTTGGCTTGCGCGAGCTGTGTAACGTCCGAGCCAGTTCTGAGGATCGGAACCATGTCCCAAAGGCTAAGGATAAGACTGACAACATCAGATGTTAAAGTTACCAACTTTTACTGTAGAAATAAAAGCTTTCTAAACAAGTACAGAATATGTAACAATATCTCCTGAATTACACTTGAGATGACATCTGTAACAAATGTAGATGACTCAGAAATACTAAAGCATTTCAAACAAGAAGTTGGCAACATCAAAAATACAGCAGTGATGTTAGAAAAGAGTGATAGAACATAAAATTATTCAGAAATACAGTAAGTTAGATAACAGCTGGAGGGGAGAAATAGTGATTTATTTATTTATTTATATCTGGGGGAAACACACTGACTGGAATTTCACCATATGCATCTTCCTTTCAGTAACTATCATTAACTTGTGCTTATATTTGAAAATGAAGCAAGTATACAATGAAATATTACTTCAGAGATGCAAACAAACAACATGAAGATGTTAAAAACAGATTCAGAAATCATTTACCTTATGAAGAAAGGTAAATTAGAAGGAGCTGTAGTAAAAAATAAAAATAGAAGATTTTGAAAGACCTTTATTTTAAGATAAAATGACCTGAAATTAATACTACTGCAAATACAGCTTCAATTCTTTGTAAATACACATTGCAACATGAAATACTTTCAAAAAAAGCAAATATCACAATAACTTAAACAAATGCAGAAAAATAACGTCAATTTATTGATTTTTTTTGTGAAGTAAGGCTTTTAAGTAACATAAAAAGATATAAATGCAAGAAGTCATTAGTTTAAACAAAATGTGAAAACAAAAACAAAAATTAAAAAAATGAAGCTAGAAGCAGAACTGAAGAAAAGACTGTCACAGACTTCATGAAGGTTTTATTGCATTAGTTAGCCGAAAGCTATTTTAGTTAAGTCTTTTTATGTATATGTTATACTTTTCTTAATACCTGATCTTGGAATATATGTTGCAAATAGATGGGTAGTGTTTTCCTTAACTAGAGGACTTAGTACGATCTAATCAGTAATAAGTGTGTGGAGGTGGATACTTGCTGTCTAAAATGCACTTTTACAGTCCTGTTTATATTGTTTGCCATGAATAGGCTGGTTTAAAATTAAACAATACATATATTTTCCACACCTATTTCTAAGTACATAAAAGCTGATATGTTTAATATTGTTAAAATATTTCTGATTTTTTGTTACTAATGATCACTTGCCTGTGATGAATAAAGGCTTGTTGCTTTGGAATACTACCTGAGTTTCACGTTTTTAGAAATTATTGTAACTGAGCTCATCAATGAAGTTTTAAGAACACTAGTTTCTCTGTTTTGTTTTTTTTTTTTTTGTTTGTTTTTTTCTTCGACACTTGTGGTGGTGAGGATGGAACTAGACAGATTCCTGTGCTTGTTCATTTTTTTTTATAGTTCTACTGTCTACCACAATTGCTCATTTAAATAATACTGTCTTTTTTTTTTTGTTTTGTTTTAGTGATGTCTGATTATTTTTCTGCTTAAATAGTGTTTTTTTTCCTATCATAAACTGTGTTTTTTTTTAGGTTCTCCATTCAGATAACAACTGGAGAAGAGAAGCATTTTCCACCATGAAAAAGACGCAGCAGTTAACAGGAAGGTGAGTAGATGCAGTCTTTGCTTTGGAAGAACTACATGCAGTGCTTGAAGTATGTCAAAATCTCATCAGCACAAAATACAAACAGGCAAGGAAAAATATGTGACTGCATGAATGGAATTTTCACATGCAGTAAAAAAGTATGTTGCTCAAGTCCTACTTATCAGTAGCAGTAGCTTTAGTGTATGGAGCATGGTGATTATGCTCTGATATTTAAAAAAAGACAATTCAGTTAAGTGCTACAGTGGCACAAGAACCAACTTTACAAATGTTAGACATCCCTTGCTGAAGTTAAGGTGGGATCCAACACTAGGCAGTCAAATCTGCCAGTACTGATTAGCAAACAACAATGGCAGAATAAAAGATTTGGTTCTGCCTGGTGTCTGTGCCAACAAGATGTCAATTCCTCTCACAAGCTAAGTTGCAAGAATAACAGGATGTGTATTCATCTGCATTATGCCAGATGAACAGGAGTTCACAAACTCAAATGTATGTCACTTTACAATGACATCAATCCTCCCTGAACTGCTTGAAAACCATGGACTTTATGAGGAACAGATCAAACAAATGAGGCAAAAATATGGACATTCTGTGAAAATCTGGACAGTTAGGAGGTATGGAAGGTAAATGTAAACGTAAGGGGACTTGTGTGTTACACTGTGTTTCTGACAGAGCTTAAGTAGTTAAGTGCTTTATGGCTTTGAAAGCCATGAAAACATTCAGCATTTTTTTTTCTCTGTAACTAGTAATACATGGAACAGATGAAGCTCCATGCACTACATAAATTATGACATCTTCAGCTTTGCTCTTGAGGTGAATTTCTTGCCATACATGTCTTGAACACATAAAATATGGGTTATGATTGGTGAACCTATCATAATCCTGTACACCCAAATTTCACACTGTCTCAATGTCATATGGATCCCGTGCCTGCACAAACCCACTCTTGCAGCTTTCCAGAGCTCATAACCCTCTCCTCTGACCGACTATGATAGGGGATCGGCAAAGTTCCTCCCATCAGGCAAAGCCAAACCCATGTCACAGAAAGTGTTCTTCAGGCTTTTACTACTATGTAGGAAGAACCAAAAAAGGCCAGAAGCAAGAATTGCCTGAAAGCAATCAAATCACAGCCAAAAAACACCAATAAAAACAACCAAAGCCAACCAATAACACAACATGGTTGGATGCAATCAAATTATATATAAAATAAGGGGGTGCAGTGTGAAATTAGAACATCTGCTGTTACAAGTAAGTACGATTTGTGCATTTATACTAAACTCGTCATTCACACTGCCTCAATGGCAAACAGGCAGATTCCCAAAGCTTACCCTACCTGGGAGGAGGAAGGGTAATGATCCAGGAGCCCCTCAAGAATGGTTCTCACAAAGACTACTCTGGAACTAGAGAAAGAAACTAATTTGCACTGCTTTGTTGCTGCCTCTAGAATGCTTCAAGAGTCCACTCCTTTCCAATATGATGCCGAAGAAGATAAGGCTCTGGTGGAATGCGCCTTAACCTTATCCGGAATAGATTTGTAATGTTGGCACTAACAAAAAGCAATAGCAGAGGGCAACCAACAAGCAATCATTTGCTTTAACAGACTGACCCTTTTAAGCCCCAGAATAGGAAATAAACAGCTGCTCAGCTTTCCTGAAGGGCTTATTTCTGTCAAGTTAGTACTTGAGCAGCCTATGCACATCCAAGGTATGCAGAATTGCATCTCTCTTGTTTTTAGGTTCCAGAAAGAAAACTGAGAGATTGACGGCTTGATTCAGGGTAAATTCAAAAACAGCTCATAGCATGAAAGAAGGATTAGTGTATACCACAACCCTGTCCTTGTGGAAAACCAGATAAGGTTGGTCTACCATGAGAGCTTGAAGCTAAGAGACATGTCTTGCAGATGTCAGAGCAATAAGCAAAACACCGTTTTCCAAGTGATAAACTTCAAATCAGCTGGAAAGGCAGATTCAAAAGGAGATAAGGTCAATGTTTCTAGAACAAAGCTGAGATCCCAACAAGGAGGAATTTGCTCTCAAGAAGATCTCCGATAGAACACTCCTTTTGTAAACTGTTTGATCAAAAGAGAGATAAAAGAAGGGGATGTATGGGCAAACAATCTGAGATCACCACAAGATGCACCTTGATAGATGCATAAGATAAGCCATTGATAAGTAGCTCACACACATTTCAAAACCAAAGGGGTAGACACCATACCAGGCCCTGATATCAGTTTGTCTTCCCTCCTTCGATAACTGCTGCACATCCTTATGGAACAAGTGCCTAAAAGGCATCAAGATGGAATCAACCAGGCTGTCAGCAGAAATTGCTCTAAGCTGGGGTGTACAAGTTGTTCCTGACACTGTGTGAGCAGATCCAGACTGCAAAGAAAATTGTGATAATTGCACTTGGCCAATTCTATTAAAAGAGGGAAACAACTTTCACTGGGCCAAAAGAGGATCACCACATTGATCTTTGGTAAGTATCTTCAGAAGTATTTTGGGTAGCTATGGAAAGTGTGGAAATATATAAAGGAACATTTCCATCCAAGGGAAACTAGAATGCTTCTGTCCTCCAAGCATGGATACAAGGATGTCTAAAACAGAATTTTTCCAACTGTCTGTTTTGAAAGGAGGTAAAACAGAACTATTTGAAGTGTTCCCACATCTGAAGGACTTCTGTCCTGAGTATTCACTTAAGAGGGTCTGTCCAAGATCAGATCTGCTTTATCCGTCAGACACAATGTTTTGCTCTAATGGCATATATGACATCTGAAATCTAAAGCATCACAGAATGCTGTAAAGCTATTTCCCAAGTCATCACTGCCAATTGAAAAAGACAGTATGACCTAGCACCCCCTTGTCTGTTCAGGTACCACATGACTGTGGTTTTGTTTGTGACCAATAAAAGGGGACCTGAGACTCTAAGTGGTGAAGGATCCTTGCTACAATTTCTCTGATGTTTATATAGTTTGTGGGGTCCAAAGAACCCTATTCACCTTGCACCTGAACTCCCCTGTACATTGTTCCCCATACAGAATCTGACGAGCCCTTCTGGACTGATTGAACAGGGGGTCTGGAGAGAGAAGGATAGGTCTGGACTGAGCAACATAAGCTCCCTCCACTACTGTAACTCTTGTTTTAAAAAATACAGCACTGTAAGTGGATCTCCAAGGTATGCAGGTGCTGGGTCCAACAATGATTTTAAGTACCACTGAATCTTCTTCATGTGGAGACTGGCCAGCGGTGTCATGAGGATAACTGATGCCATAAGAGCTAGAATTTTGAGAAAGTATCTTGCAGAGGCAGCTTCTTAGAGAGAGAAATCCCTGAAAATGTTCTGAAAAGTCACAACTTTGTCTTCTGGTAGAAAAGCCATACTTTTTTGTGTATATCATACACCCCAGGAAGACAATACTTCATGAGGGTGTGAGACAGGACTTTTGTAGGTTCTACTTGAAGTTGGGAGCAAGTTTGAAGACCAACATCCTTCAGATGTAATGTCACCATAAAACAGTGATCCAGAAGAATGGGTAGGACTGTGTGCAGGGTAAGCATTTTGAATTTGGTTACATTCAAACAGGTGTTTAGGTACAATAAATCTAACACTGGTCTGCATGACAGCTCGTTTTTGGGTACCAAACAGATTCTGGTGCAAACTCCTTTTTATTTATTTATTTATTTATTTTACATTTGTTGACCGGGCTAGTCTGGCTGGATGCATGTCCATTTTCAGCAGAGGCCCGAGGAGAAAAGCTCCACTAATAAACTAAGTGACTAACAAATAACAAGTAAATAGTAATACAAAGGCAATTTAAACAAGAAATAAACAGTAGTACGGAAGCATTATAACTTGAATTAATTACTATAGAAAGACTGCTAAAAAAAGAATGAAGAAGGGAGAAAAAAGGTACAGGTGGGGAGTTTGTAAAAATTTAGAGATATTAGCCAGTAAGTAGCAGGCATATTGAGATGAGTACTACTTTTAGGATAGAGATTTGCATGCAGGAAGTCAGGAACTAGGTAAGATACAAGGAGAGGAGACAGGTTACAGAGATAGAGGAGAGTAACATAAAAAGAGGAAGATAGGAGTGATAAACAGGCTGGTGGGTTGCTAGGTGTACTTCTTGGAGGGATAGAAGTAGTTAAATAGGGTAGGTGGAAGAGCAATGTAGGGTGTGGGTTTTCTTTTTGTGGTGGCGGAAGTGGTTCTATAATCCCTGCTAGCAACTTGTGAAATAGTACCAAGAGATGTGTCTGGTCTGGGAGGTGTAGAGGGATTTTCCTGAAGAGAGGAAAATTTTCTGTCAACTTTTAAGAGTAGCCTCACTGAATTATTCTCAGCACCCACTTGTCTGAGGCTGTGTGTGGCCAGGCTGCTGGAGGAAGGGGAAAGGCAAGAGGGACAAGAGGAAGAGATGGAATGCAGTGAGTCTTGGCATAGTCATTCCTTAGAAGGTGAATATTCAGCAGGCAAATATGCAGCAGTCATCTAAACTGTAAGCACATTGCAAAATAAATTTCATCATAAATCCCTGATAATTTAAAATTCTAAAGACTAAATTACTAGACTGAGACTTTTTCCCTTGAGAGTTTAACCACTTGCCAATTTTATCCTACATTGTAAACATAAAAGAAGCTAAGGCTCTTGTTAGAGCTGGCAGCTGGAGAAACCATAGCTGTGTCAGCTGACAAAGGAGCAAAGAGAGCTGCAAGATCAGAGTACATCTTACATTTCCTCATAACCTTTTTAGGAAATGGTTCACTAGCCAAAAGGGATTTTCCATGCAGTTTTATAAACATCTTCTAAGGCCGGTAGCAAGGGAGGAATAGCCAAAGCATTTGGAATCTCATCCTCAAATAAGATCATAAACTGCCAGTCTCCGGTATAGTTCTACATTGCTATCAGTCAAATGCATTTCTAAACCCAGCTAGCATTGGTGAAATGGTAAACACTTCCTTCAATTTCTGAACGTGTTCACTTTCCAAAGAATAAGACTGGACAAACTCTACTACAGTATTTGTTACTGTCTGCATCAGTCCCCATTAAAATTTGTGGCCTCAGAATGATTTCTAGAGAAAGTATCCCCATAGTCATTCTGAATAGGAGCCTAGTCTCCAAGATTAACTGACTATAAAATACTCTTAGTTAAGAAAACCACATCAGCCCTATACATGGTAATATCCTGTCTGCAGAGTGGTGAACCTTCTGTTTCTAATTACTATAAAGTACAGTACAGAACAAAATATCTGGGGACACAGTATTATTTCTGTCAAGGGGTCTCTTATCCTGGACCTCCCCTGCACCTAAAGTGTCTGAATCCCCTCCATACCTTAAAGGGCTGCAAGCTCACACCAGAACATGACTGGGAAGAAGGTAAGTGGTTTATATGCCAGCATAAGAAAACATATTCACAAACTGTAGGCTGAGACATATTTTTGAGAGTTTTTTCTTATTAGGTGGAACTGAATTTGTTGGGGGCAGCCATATCAGGAGCCATCAAGTCTGGGGGAAAAACACTAGCCAAAATAATACACTTACACTATTAAGAGCTAAGGGCAGTAATAATAAGAAATATATTCTATATCCCCACACAGAAAATAGAGCTAGGCTGCATAAAATACAGTAGAAACAGTTTAAAATATGCTAAGCTTGTTCTACAACCTGCACAGTATAGTAAACAACAGCCATAGTACCAAGTAAAATTCACTCGTCTACACAGTGAGAAAACAAACAATCAAATATATGTCCTTAAATCAAACAGAAACCTTTTAAAACATCATAAATAACCATGTACTTAGAGATTCCTTTGTCATTAATGAAAAAATACAAATAAAGTAAGTTGTGGTAAAATCACAATTTAATGATAAAAACGTCCATTACAGAAAAAAAATTTAAATATATGAATGTAAATTTGCCTATGTCACAAGTGATAATTCAGTAAAGGTGTTTAGGGAAAAAAAAGCCCATAGCAGTTTTAATTCAAAAGTACATATTATAAAAATGAAGGAGGTGAAAATATGCAATACTTTCCTTTCAGAACTTGAAAATTAAGCAGATAAACAGAAAACACAATTAAAGAGGTGCAATTAAACTGCTGCGCTACATGCATGAGGCAGTCGTTAGTGTTCAACTGACACCACAGAACTTCAGTTTTCCAGTACAAATCATAAAACAATTCAGAAATTAGCCATAATAGCATAAAGATAACATAAAGGCAGCATTAAGAATACAAGCAACACTAGAGTGGCGTACAGCAACAGTGGTCCCTCTCCACAAAGGTGGTGCCTCAACGGATCCTGGAAACTATCGCCCCATAAGCCTGTCTAGCTTGGTCTGCAAAGCTATGGAAAGGATCATCATGGACCTCATAAATAAAGATATTGGGGACCTACAGACACTGGATCCTACCCAGTTCGGTTTTGTTAAGGGCAGATCCTGCCTCTTAAACCTGGTCGATTTCTTTGAAACCATCACCAAGGCCATTGATGAGGGGAAGGTGGTCCACACAGCCTACCTGGACCTCGCAAAAGCCTTCGATACAATACCCCACTCGGGCATTATAGATAAGCTCACCAGCTTAAATATAAACCCCTATGTCACTAGATGGGTTGCAAACTGGCTCAAGGACAGAACCCATATGGTTAGAATTGCTGGAGCCATGTCAGACTCCAAACCAGTTACAAGTGGCGTCCCACAAGGCTCAGTCCTGGGACCTCTCTTGTTCGGTATATATTTCTCAGAGGTACAGGCCAACACGGAAGGACTGTGGCTGACCAAGTTCGCAGATGACTGCAAACTGGGCGCCATAATAGACTCTCCAGCTGACACAAGCATCCTCCAAAAGGGCCTCAGAAACAGACAACTGGTGCCAGAGCCATGGCCTCAAGCTAAACGCCAAAAAGTGTATAGTCATCCCCTTTGGCAAAAACAAAGTGCCCACAAATTACCACATAGGTGGTAATCCATTAAGTACAGAAGAAGTAATTAGGGACCTGGGGACCCAAGTTGATAGCAATCTCTCATTTGACAACCACGTGGCCAAAGTGGTTAGAAAAACATTTTATATAGCCCACCTAATCATGAAGGGATTCACATCTAGAACAGGGGAGGTCATTGTGCCTCTTTACTCATTAATCATCAGGCCCATAATTGAGTACAATGCCCCTTTTGGGATGTACCTTACCAGACACCTGCAGCAACTGGAAAGACCCCAAAAGTACCTCACCAAGAGGATCAAAGGGCTCAAACAGATGCCATATGCTGCCCGGTTAAAGAAACTCCAGCTCTACTCAGTGGCATACCGCCTGCTCAGAGGCGATCTCTGTGCCTGACGTATAAAGCAATGTCCAACCCGGAATTAATGGACATGCTGCACCTCAGAAAATCCAAATCCCATCGAGCCACATGCTCGAGAGACTTGAACCTCAGCACTGAAATAAATAGGACATGCTGGAGGGACAGATTCATAACCCAGAGGCTCCCTTCACTCTGGAATAAAATCCCAGTCCAGGTTAGGCAGAGTCCCTCATTGACTCTCTTCAAGAGGAATCTTGATGAGTGGATGGGAGATCGTAGGTTTACCCCGGGTATCACTTCTGTGTCGCTGTTAGACAGAGGCACAGTATACTAACCTCGAAAAACGGCATAGCAAAATTAATTTAAAATGGGTGGCAAAAGCCAAACACACTCTGGCTAGGCTTATAATTGCCCTAGGGCAGATAGCCTAGTATGAACCTATGAACCTATGAAGAATTCCTAGAGGAACTGACAGCAGTAGCAAACAGCAAGAATACTATAATACAAATTTAACGTCAAAACACACACACACACACACATATATATATATATACTTATATATATATATATATATATATATCTACTTCTAAAGCTTAGTTTCAAAATTTTGAACTTCAAACATCCAAGACCAGAGGATCAGAAGATTTAAGTTTTGAAACTTCAAAAACTAAATAAAAAAAAATAAATATATATATATATATTTTTACATTTTTGCAGAAGAGCAAGCTCCCCTGCTAAATAAATATGCCAAAGATCACACAACGGTGAGGAAAACAGGAAATATACCATTCCATATTGTATGGCGATCTCCATTCAAAACATTCAAAGTTTCAAAACTTCGATCTTCTGGTCTTGGCTGTTTGAAGTTCGAAGTTTTGAAACTTCAAGCTTCTGAAGAGGATCCATATATAGGTTCATAAGTAGATACTAGGCTATCTGCCCTAGGGCATTTATATGCCTAGCCAGAGTGTATTTGGCTTCCGCCTCCCTATTAGATTTGCCTACTGTGCCTCTGTAAAGTAGGTCACAGAAGGTACCCTTTTAAGATTAGTTTACTGTGCCTCTGTCTAGCAGGGACACAGGAGGGATCCCAGGGATGAGTTTGCGATTTCCCATCCATGCGTCCAAATTTCGCTTGAAGAGGGTCAGCGAGGGGCTATGTCTAACATGAATTGGGATTCTATCCCAGAGTGAGGGGAGCCTCTGGGAAATTAATCTGTCCCTCCAGCATGTCCTATTTATTTTTGTGCTGAGGTTTAGGTCCCTGGAGCGTGTAGCTCTAAGGGACTTGGATTTTTTGAGGTGGAGCATGTCCATTAATTCTGGGTTTGACATGGCTTTGTACGTCAGGCATAGATCGCCTCTGAGTAGGCGGTAAGCAACTGAGTAGAGCTGAAGTTTCTTTAGTCGGGCTGCATAGGACATCTGTTTGTAGCCCATGATCCTCTTGGTGAGGTACTTCTGGGGTCTCTCCAGTTGCTGCAGGTGTCGGGTAAGGTACATCCCAAAAGGGGCACTGTATTCAATTATGGGCCTGATGAGTGACGAGTAGAGGGGCACAATGACCTCTCTTGATCTAGATGCGAACCCTTTCGTGATAAGGTGGGCTATATAGAAGGTCTTTCTAACCACTTTGGCAACGTGATTATCAAAGGAGAAATTACCATCTACGTTGGTCCCCAAATCTCTAACTACTTCTTCCGTACTTAATGGATTACCACCTATGTGGTAATTTGTGGGCACCTTGTTTTTCCTAAAGGGGATGACTATGCACTTTTTAGCATTTAGCTTGAGGCCGTGGTTCTGGCACCAAGCATCCGTCTCTGTGAGACCCTTTTGGAGAATGCTTGTATCAGCTGGAGATTCGATTATGGCCCCCAGTTTGCAGTCATCTGCGAACTTTGTCAGCCATAATCCCCCCGTGTTAGCCTGAACCTCAGAGAAGTATATACCGAACAAGAGAGGTCCCAGAACTGAGCCCTGTGGGATGCCACTTGTAACTGGTTTGGATTCGGACATGGCACCTGCGATTCTGACCATGTGGGTTCTATCTCTGAGCCAGTTTGCAACCCATCTTGTGATATAGGGGTTGATATTTAAGCTGGTAAGCTTATTTATGATGCCCGAGTGGGGTATTGTGTCGAAGGCTTTTGTGAGGTCCAGGTAGGCTGTGTGGACTACCTTGCCCTCATCTATGGCTTTGGTAACTGTTTCAAAGAAATCAACTAGGTTTAAGAGGCAATATCTGCCCTTAAAGCCGAATTGGGTAGGGTCCAGTGTCTGGAGGCTCCCAATGTTTTTGTTTAGGAGTTCCATGATAATACGCTCCATAGCTTTACAGACCAGACTAGTCAGGCTTATGGGGTGATAGTTTCCGGGGTCCGTTGTGGCACCACCTTTGTGGAGTGGGACCACTGTAGCTGTACGCCATTCTTTGGGTACATATCCTGTAGTAAGGCTAAGTTTGAACAGTGACTTAATGTGAGGGTTCAGTTCTTCTTGGAGCTCGTGTAAGACACAGCCTGGGACACCGTCCGGTCCCATAGATGCTGTGTTTTTTGCTTTGGAGAGGGCAGCTTTCATCTGTGCATCTGTGATGTCATTGAGGTTACATTCAGTTGGGATAGGCGTTTGCTCCTTTGGGGGGGAAGGGGGGGAGAAATTTGCGCTGAATCTGTCTGCCAGGATGTTGGCTATGTCTGTAGGTTCGGTATATTTTGTACCGTTATGCAACAATTCAGAGCATATCTGGGAGTTTCCGCCCATGTTTCTGACATAACTAAAGAAGGCCTTGTGATTATCTTTAGTGTCTAGGGCAATTTTTCTTTCGAAACTGGCCTTTGATGATTTTATGAGGGATCGAAGTTTCTTGCTAATACTGATCAGAGATAGCTTCCCTTTTTGGGCATTTGCTCTGTTATGTAGTAGCTTCCTCCTTCTGTTATATAGCTTATTTATGGCAGGGGTCCACCAGACCGGTCTCCTGTTTTTGGAGGAGTGAGTCTTGGGTTTATTTGGGATAGCACGATCCATGCATTCCTGCAGGTGCTCATAGAATGCATTTGTAAAGGATTCTGCGGATTGGGCTGTATTATCCTCTGGCCCAGGGGCTTTGAAGGATTCCACCTCAGTCTTGAGAAGTGCAAAGTTGGCTTTGGAGAAATTCTTTACAGTGATTTCCTTGGCTGGGTGTGGGGAAGGGATATGGATGTCCAGGGAAATTTGTTTATGGTCTGATCTTACCAATGAGGGGTTTACCTCTGGTGTGGAACATAGAGTCCCCATGTTGGTGATGACCAGGTCCAATATGTTGTTCCCTCTTGTGGGAGTGGTGACCAGTTGTTCCATTGTGTCAGAGTTTATAAATTCAAGGAACCGTTGGGCGAGGGTGTTTGGGCTTGAGTAGTTTTCCCAGTCTATGTTTGGGTAGTTGAAGTCACCCAATAACATAGTGTTTGGAGAGACCTTCATATTCTCTAGTGTTCTCAGGAATGCCAAGTGGGGTTCCTGTAATAGCTTATAATAACTTACTACTACCTTACTACCAAACTGCTAGGCATCACCATCGACAACAACCTTAGCTTCGACACCCATATCAGCAACACCTTGAAAACTATTAATAAAAAAATAGGCTCTCTTTACAGAATCAAACCCTACCTCACTCCAGCAACTAGAATAACTATTGCTCACTCCCACCTAATCTCTTCCCTTCTCTATGCCTCACCCATATTTACTAACCTGTCAAAACATAATCTTATGAAATTAGAAAACACCTACAATAGCATAGCCAGGTTTGCTACAGGTAACCCTTTTAGAACCCACCACTGTATTAATTTAAAGCAACTAGGCTGGCTTGAATTTCAGCAGCAACTGAAAATTAATCAACTAACCATCGCCCATAAAATACTGTATCAACCTGCCAAAACACCTATTCTATCTACTCTAATTTACCCTTACCATAACCTGAAGTCTCTAAGATCTGCACACAAACCTCTTGTAAATATCGACAAAGCAAATAACAAGGCTGGAGATTCCCTCTTCTCCAATACTGTTGGAAAACACTGGAACCTACTTCCCTCTGAACTATCTACAATTCCCTCCACAACTCTATTTAAAAAGAAACTTAAGCTCTTCCTCAAAACAAAGTGGTTGTGCCCCTGTACTAATCCTGACTGACTATCTAGCTCCTGATACATGACTCAACCTTTAGAACCCTGCATATACTTCATCCTAGCATCTAATGATCTATTTCTCCATCATAGTATTAATTACCTCATAAAAAAAAAAAAACCTTTACTACTAGATGTATTACATGTACATTATGCTATTATTCTATTTGAATGTCTACTTGAAACTGTACTTCTACTAATCAATGTCAAATGTACTGCAAGTATATACTTTAATAATATGTTAACAGACATTATCTTTATCTTTTTTCTCTTTTACTGTAAATGTATCTGCATTTTAAACATGTATTTCTTTGATGTGAATATATTTCAACTGTTTGGAGCTTATCTCCCCGGGCCTCTACTGAAAATGGACACATATCCAGCTAGACTAGCCCGGTCAACAAATGTAAAATAAAATAAAATAAAATAAAATAATAGGGAGGGTGTTCTGTAGCAGGCTACAAACTGAAAGGCAGTTTTGCCCGCTGTTAGTTGCACATGGATGGTTTCCGATGCTTCGTGCAGTGCCACTAACCTGGAGGTGTAGGTATCTTTGATGAATATAGATACTCCCCCTCCTTTTGTGCTACGGTCCGAGTTTTGGGGCCGAAACACATGGTATGAGTTATAACCTGGGAGTGCTGGGGTGCTCTCAGGAGCCTTGAACCAGGTTTCTGTTACTGCACAGCCATCGATTTTCTCCATACTGAGGAGAGTCTCGAGTGCGTGCATCTTGAGGTTTAGACTTCTGGCATTGAGTAGCATTACCTTTAGTTTTTTTATCTTTGCGTTGTCTATGGAGGTGGGTTTGTCCTTTGAGCCTTGCCTAAAAAAGGCACTATGGGGGTGGCAAGAGCCTTGGCCAGTATATGAAAGCCTAAGGGTGACAGGTGCAAGCTGTCCCTAGCGAAGCAATGTGGCTTGTCGAGCATGTCATCCCAGGCTGACAGACACTGGATCCCCTTTGAATGACACCAATACTTTAGCCAATTGTTGAAACTGATCATTTTGTCTTTATACTGTGGCATCATTCTTGGTGAGGGCAAGATGCTACTCAAGGTCAGGGACATACCAGCCTGGGCTACATGGTCAGAGAGCTCCTCTAGGTCTCTTTTCATGTAGTCCAGGGAGGTACATCTCAGGTCATTCACACCAGCATGGACAATGACGGAGTCATACTTGTACTTGCTTTGGAGTGACCTGAGTGCTTGCGTTATGTGGCGGATCCTGGCACCCGACAGGCAGCTTACAGTGACCATCTCCTTGTTCAGTCTGGTGAGTGGGACGTCAGAATGCCGGACAATAGAGTCCCCTATAACAAGTGTATTTGGTGTGTTGTTTGGTCTTACGGGCTGTGACTGTGAGGCACACTGATTTTGTGAGATATGTGATTTGTGGGTATTGTTGAGGGGTGGCTGTTGCTTGGATATCTGCTTAGGAGGTCTTTGCTGTTTAGGCAGATTTTTATTTAGAGCCTCCGAGTATGTTTTTGTGTGTTTATGTGTTGGGTATGCAGATGCAATAGGTCTGTGTGAGACTGGATTTGTGGTGTGGGTGGTTACCTTTTCCTCCTGACTGTGCCAGTCTTGGGTTGAGAGAGCTCTGCCTCCAGTTTGGCTGTGTAACTGCATCTCTCACATGTATTAGAGTTTGTTGGAAGGAGGAGAGGGTTGTCTGTGTACATAAGGCAATTATAACATTGCCTCAAAATTCCCAGATTCACCAGCTGGACTGGAGAGTAACCTTGAAACTGACCCTTGGACATACCAGATTAGTATAGGTAACTGTTTTTTTTACTGATCAGATTAGGGAAGGGAACTGATTTTTCACTTGATCAGGAAGGACCAATGGGGAGACTAATACTTATGAGAAGTCAAGGAGGGTGTAGTGCTTTAGTTAGTGTTTCCTTATAAGAACTGAGCAAGTGCAGGGCTTTAGAAAGAGAATAGAGTGATTTTTTTGAGAGTTTGAACAGTTCTAAGGGAAAAAGTGAAGAGCACACTTTGTGGAGCCTGGAAGAGTTTAAACCTGTTTAGGCGGAGCTGCCCGACGTTGCTCAGTGCGCAAAACCGCGCAAAAAGAGAGTTGTAGGGTTTTAAGAGAGAGATCAAGGAGTTTAGAATTGACCCAAAATGGCCAATAAAACTACAGCTTCTAGGTAGTAACCACTCCTCCAGGGACAGGCAGGCTGTTCAGTGTTAACCACTCCCACTGGTGAACACAGAGACTTCTCTTTAGCCCAAGCAAGCACTGGCCTTCTAGAAACTTCCAAACAGTTCAGAACAGCAAATCTGTAACTGAACTTTCTTAACTTTCAGAAAGTGGGAAAAAAGCAAGATTTTTTTTTTTTTCTTTTAGTTGTAGTTTAAAGGTAGCAGAGATACACAAGCAGCAAAATAATCACAACAGTGCAATAAATGACCCCACACTTGAGTGCTAGGCCAAAATCAGGTAAAATGCAGTTTTTAGAGAAAAAAACGATTTTAAATTAAGTGCAACACAGGAAATGCAGTAAACAGGCTCTAGATGTGTTCCAAGTACTGTTACTGTTACAGATATAAACTTTAGCAAGCCGGAAAATGCCAAAAAGTAGGTGGCAAAGCAGTAAAACTTAACAAAAAATCAGAAAAAAATACATATGCACACACATTTTTTAAATAAAACAGCGCACACACACGTGTGTGTGTGTGTGTATATAGATTATATATATATATGTATAGATACACACACACTGTGTGTGCGCGTGTGTGTGTGGATGTGTGTGTGTGTGTGTGTGTGTGTGTGTGTGTGTGTGTGTGTGTGTGTATATATATATATATATATATATATATATATATATATATATATGGGTCTACTACTAATTACCGACACGACGATTCCCCGACAGAAAACTCCCCGACGCCAGATGACCGACAACACACAAACCCGACAACGCAAAACACCGAACACCATTACACCGACACACGGAACGTAAACAACACGCGACACTACATAGCATACACACTAGCCCTGACCCAAACCTTAACCATAAGGTCCGACACTATCGCACACTTCACCTACCTGCACCCTAACCCTAACTCACTTAACCCACCCCCAGCCCAAGCTCCGACACTAACGCACACATCACCTACCTGCACCCTAACCCTAACTCACTTAACCCGTACCTAGCCCAAGCTCCGACACTAACGCACACTTCACCTACCTGCACCCTAACCCTAACTCACTTAACCCGTCCCTAAACTACAGTCCCTCACTAGCACACACTTACCTTACCCGAACCATACCTCTGACACGAACACACACTCACCTTTCCCACAGCCTAACCCGACATCCCACAATCTCGAGCACTTACCTGACCGCTCCTAACTGTCACCATCGCACACTTACAGCGTCGCGATCGCACATTCCCTTGTCGGTCTTTCCGCTGTCGGCAAATCACCCTGTCGGTACACTTACCTGTCGGTCATCTGGCGTCGGTGAGTTTTCTGTCGGGAAATCGTCGTTTCGGGCATTAGTAGTAGACCCATATATATATATATATATATATATATATATATATATATATATACACACACACACACACACACACATATATATATATATATATATATATATATATACACACATACACACACAGTGGATATAAAACGTCTACACATCCCTGTTAAAAATGACATGTTTTTGTGATATAAAAAAATGAGACCACAATAAATCATTTGAAAAATTTCCCCACCTTTAATGTGACGTATAACCTGTACAATTAAATTGAAAAACAAACAAATCTGTTAGGAAAAAAATATAAAAAATAAAAAATGTACAATAAGCTGGTTGCATAAGTGTGTGCACCTTTAAACTAATACTTTGCTGAAGCACCTTTTGATTTAATTACAACACTCAGTCATCTTGGGTAGGAGTCTATCGGCATGGCATATCTTGACTTGGCAATATTTGCCAACTCTTCCTTGCAAAAGTGCTCAAAATCTTTCAGATTGTGAGGGCATCTCTTGTGCACAGACCTTTTCAGGTCACCCCACAGATTTTCTATTGGATTTAGGTCTGCGCTCTGGCTGGGCCATTCCAAAACTTAAATTTTCTTCTGGTGAAGCCATTCTTTTGTTAATTTGGATGTATGCTTGGGGTCATTGTGTTGAAATGTGAAATTCCTCTTCATCTTCAGCTTTCTAGCAGACGCCTGAAGGTTTTGGACAAAAGTGACTCGTATGTGGAACTGTTCATAATTCCCTCCACCTTAACTAAAGCCCCAGTTCCAGCTGAAGAAAAGCAACCCCAAAGCATGATACTTTCACTACCATGCTTCAGCGTGGGAATGGTATTCTTTTGGCGATGCAAAGTGTTGTTTTTGCACCAAACGTACCTTTTGGAATTGTGGCCAAAAAGTTCAACCTTAACACATTTTCCCACATGCTTTTGGAAGACGATGTATTGTTTTGCAAATTTTAGGTGGGCCTGGATGTTTTTCTTTGTAAGAAAAGGCTTTTGTCTTGTAACCCTACCCCATAGTCCAAACATATGGAGAATACAGGAGCTTGTTATTACATGTAGTACAAAACCAGTACTTGCCAGAAATTCCTGCAGATCCTTCAGTGTTGCTATAGGTCTCTAGGCAGGATCCCTGACCAGTTTTCATCTAGTCTTTTCATCAATTTTGGAGGGACATCCAGTTCTTTGCAACGTCACTGTTGTCCCATATTTTCTCCACTTTTTGATGACTGTCTTCACTGTGTTCCATGCTACACTGAATGCTGTGGAAATCTTTTTGTACCCTTCTCCTGACTGATACCTTTAAAGCAACAATGAGATCACTTTGATGCTTTGTAAGCTCTCTGCGAACCATGGCTTTTGCTGTAGCAGGCAACTGAGTAAATAGGTTCATAGGTTTATACTAGGCTATCTGCCCTAAGGCATTTATAAGCCTAGCCCAAATTTTTGTGGCTTACGCCACCCCTTATATGAAAAAATACTGTGCCCATTAGTTTGTTGTGCCTCTGTCCAGCAGTGACACAGATATGATTCCCGGGGTAAACCTACGATCTCCCATCCACAGGTCTAGATTTCTCTTGAACAGAGTCAGCGAGGTGCTCTGCCTCACATGGACCGGGATTTTATTCCACAGCATAGGAGTCTCTGAGTGATAAATCTATCCCTCCAGCACGTCCTATTTATATCCGTGCTAAGGTTTAAGTCGCTTGCTCTAGTGGTTTTGGTGGATTTGGATTTTCTGAGGTGGAGCATGTCCATTAATTCCGGGTTGGACATGGCCTTGTATGTCAGGCACATGTCACCTCTGAGCAGACGGTATGCGACTGAATAGAGCTGGAGTTTCTTCAATCTGGCAGCATATGACAGATTTTGGAGTCCCTTTATCCTTTTGGTGAGGAACTTTTGGGGTCTCTCCAATTGCTGCAGATGTCGGGTGAGATACATCCCGAATGGGGCATTGTACTCGATCATTGGTCTGATAAGTGAAGAGTACAGGGGAACAATGACCTCACTGGATCTGGATGTGAATCCCTTCATGATCAGGTGGGCAATGTAGAAGGTCTTTCTAACCACTTTAGCAATGTGAGTGTCAAAAGAAAGGCCACTGTCAACCTGGGTCCCCAGGTCCCTGATAACCTCTTCTGTGCTTAGTGGATTGCCACCTATATGGTAGCTTGGGGTTACCTTGTTTTTCCCGAAGGGATGTCAAGAAATGTCAAGAAAATCCTACTAGGACAGCTGAACTTTATTTGGGGTTAATCAGAGTCTCTTTAATTGATGGCAGGTGTGTACCCAAGAAGACTGAATGCTGTAATTAAATCACAAGGTGCTTCAGCAAAGTATTAGTTTAAGGGTGTGCACACCTATGCAACCAGCTTATTATATATTTTTTATTTTTTATATTTTCCCCCTAACAAGGGCGGCCACGGTGGTGCAGTGGTTAGCATTGCCGCCTCACAGCAAGAGGTTCTCCGGTTCGATCCTGGGCTGGGGTGCCTTCTGTGCGGAGTCTGCATGTCCTCCCTGTGGTCGCGTGGGTTTCCTCCGGGTGCTCCGGTTTCCTCCCACATCCCAAAGACATGCTGCAGGTGGATTGGACACTCTAAATTGGCCCTAGGTGTGCGTGTGAGTGTGCCTTCTGTGGAAGGTTGGGCGCCGGGCTGGCAACTCGACACTGTAAAACTCCACTGCCATTCAATGTGCGGACAAGGCGATCCGCTGTGGCGACCCCTAACCGGGAAAAAGCCGAAAGAGGAAGATGAAGATATTTTCCCCCTAACAGATTTGTTTTTAAATTGAATTGTAAAGGTTATAGGTCAAATTAAAGGTGGGAAAAGTTTTTAAATGATTTACTGTGGTCTCACTTTTTTATACCACAAAAACCTGGCATTTTAACAGAGGTGTGTACACTTTTTATATCCACTATATGTGTGTGTGTGTGTGTGTGTGTGTGTGTGTGTGTGTGTGTGTGTGTGTGTGTGTGTGTGTATATATATATATATATATATATATTTTTTTTTTTTTATTTTTTACAGAAAGAAATCAAAAGTAAATAATTATAAAGAGGGAAGCAAGTTCCCAAACAGATCTTAACCAAATCTGGAAGCTATAATCTGCCAATGCAGGCCGCTGAGAAGATTTGACTGTGAGCATCCTACAGCAGGCACTAAAAGGGAGGGGCTCATCTAATCCCTATTGCAGAGAGTCAGAGGAGGAGATTCTGAGCTCTAGAAAGTTACAAGTGTAGGTTAGTTTGTGCAGGCACAGAATCCATATGCCACTAAGGCAGTATGAATGATGAACATCAAACACTTTTCATGGTCAATCCTACACAAGGAATATCAGTAAAGAGAAGTCAGTAAGCCATTTAATTTGTCAAACTGTTTGTGACAGAAGCCAAATCTGAACTAAATACTGTAAAGGACATTTAAGAAACCTGCTTGTGGTACAGGTTCTTCTGTCTAATTTTCTGGCTGTTCTGAAAAAGGTGTTGGAGTGCTTGTTTGAAAATAATTTTGTTGTCTCAGTTTCCTCTGTATTTTTATTTTATACTCTACTTGCACTGTCACCCATTTCTTAAAAAAAAGCTTTACATTGCAAAGAGAATATATCCAACCTTTCCTAAGAAAGGGTGTATGATCTGAAAGCACACACACTTTGATACTAAAACTCATTTCCCCCAACACACATAAACCATGCCTGTCAATCATATGATATTATAGTCAGAGGATTTCTCACCATCTGATACAAAAAGAAAGCTGATGCTAAAACCAAAATATCAGACAATATTAATGTGGAAATGCAATGGAAAAAGGAAGCCACAAAGCTGCGAATCACAATTAAGAACAGCCTAGGGAGAGGAAGCCACTAAACTGCCATCAATACTGAAAGCTGAAGCAGAGTTTGGTATTTCCTTGCACTAACTACCACAGATTTTTCGTTAAAGTTAGCATGCATCAGTATTAAGATGTACTGCTGCCATTCAGATGGCTTAATAGTATGTTTATATAGGACTCCATAGCATCTTAAAACAAAGACAATATCTAAAATACCCTTGCCACTAATCCTTACCTGCAGGACACCATCCCACAGACCACTTGTACATTCTGATCACTGTCAGAAGTATACATGTTTGCAGCATGACCTAATATTCCATTAGTACATTCTCATCAATGGCTAAACTGATTATGTACTACACTGCTTGTGCAGTGATAAACAAAAGCTGATCAGCAATGGTGACATGTATAGTAAAGGGGGCTTATCAGGGAAATGGAACTACAATTTAAAAGTATTATATGGTTGACAAAGAAATACAACTTTTCGTTATACAAAACCATTAAACCTTTTACTGAGAATTTTCACACATGCAACGGTCTGATAAGATACACAACAAAACTTACCTCAAAACTATAGCTCAAACATAGCTCAAGAGAATGAGAACATAGTTTGTAATTTCTTTGAGACAAGTAAACTTGTGCCATTAACAGATGAGCATCTGGGTACGAGGAATTTTGTTCAATGCAGTGCTGAAGACTACTCTGAGCAGCCTCAATGTCTCCTAAGAGAACAAAGTAAAATTCAGTTCACTAATACACTAAAAATAAAACAAAATGGAAGGCAGTACAAAAACGACATATTTAAGGTATACTTGCTTGTTCATTCAACAACTGACAGACAAACCTTAAACTGCACCTATTACATGCAATACACTGCATCAACATATGCAAAATATTTCCAGCATTTAAAAAATGAATATACAGAAATGTAAGTTATGTACTTACCGTAATGCTGATCTCGTTTATCAAGTCCATCTGACAGAACAGCTGGGGTACCGAGAAGCTCCTCAGATCCAATCTGGCTATTAGCTAGTGCTATTGTGCCTTAAGCTCCTACAAACATTCCCACAATTGCTTGAGATCCATCCATTCAAATCAAGTTTGCTGCCTAGTGACAAAAAGTACCAAGGAAACAGTAACAGAATTAGAGATGTAGGCAGAAAAGTTTCAACCTGGATGGGGGATGGAGGGAGGGAGGAATGTCACATCGGACGGACATAGATGAGAATGATCCAACAGTATGCTAAATACATAACTTCCATATTCTATTTCATCAATCAGTCTGATCAGACAGCTGGAACAGAATCCAAAGCTACCTGCAATCTTGGGTAGAATTATAAAAGGATACCTCTGAGAAAGTACAGTTGTGTACACCTACCATAAATGTAGATGTTCGAGTGTCTTCACTGTTGCAGTCATGACTGTAGGGTTCTCCCCTGCTGGCAGGCAGTCCTCAGTCGACCAGAATCCCAAAGTCTGGGACCGGCGTCGGCTGTTCAACCATGCTCCCTGACGTCAGAGCACCAGGAGTACAAAGCTGACAGCCGACGCCATCTTCTCTAGTTTTTCTTGCCCCAGATGTCAGGAGTCCAAAAATCATAAAGGTCCCATACCCTTTGCAAATACACCTCAGAAGAATGGTGAAAAAAGGAACCACACAAAAGTAAAAATAAGAGGGGACAGGAGGGAGGGAAACCCAGACTGCAACAGTGAAGACGCTCGAACATCTACATTTATGGTAAGTGTACACAACTGTACTATGTTCATCGTGCTTCACTGCTGCAGTCATGACTGTAGGGTAGAATCCCAAAGCTGAAAGAAAGGGAGGTGGTCATAAAGAAGAAGGGGCGGCTAAAAGGCCCTGCAAGACTGCAGAGGCAAAGCCTGCCCTAGACTTAGAGTAGAGAGGTAGCTTGTAGTGCTTAGAAAAAGTATGCACTGAACTCCAAGTTGCAGCCTCCAAAATGTCTTTGGTAGGAACTCCCCTGAGGAAGGCCGCAGAAGTGGCAGCAGCTCTGGTGGAATGAGTCCGTATACTCCCTGGGATTTGCTTTCCATGGTGTGAATAACAAAATCTGATTCCATGAGCAATCCATTTAGAAATGGTCTGTTTTGAAATGGCTTTACCTTGGGAACTTGAAGCATAAGAAACAAACAATTGTTCTGATTTTCTGATGTCCTTGGTTCTGTTCAGGTAAAAACGTAGTTGTCTGTGTACATCCAAGGAATGTAAGATCCTTTCCCCTTTATTTTGAGGAGTGGAGAAAAAAGTTGGCAAGTGGATAGTTTGATTTAAAGCGACTTTGGAAACCACCTTAGGCATGAAGGTAGGATTAGTCCTCAAAGACACCCTGTCTTGATGAAAAATAATATAAGGTTCCACAGCCATAAGAGCTTGTAACTCAAACTCTCCTGGCAGAGGTCAAGGCTAACAGGATAGCTGTCCTCCAAGATAAAAACTTGATGTCAGAAGAGGCAGCAGGGCTCAAAAGGACGCAAGGTTAGTTTTTCCAAAACATAGTTGAGATCCCAAGCAGGAATGGGAGGAGATCTAGGAGGTCTTAAATTCTTAGCTCCTCTGAGAAACTGTCTCATGAGCTGGTGGGAAAAGATTGGAGGGTCTGTATTATAATGAGCAGAAATAGCAGAGGCATGTATCTTAATGGAAGAGAAAGAGAGACCCTTATGTAAGAGATCTCTCAAGTAAAGTAAAATTGAAGGAATGTTCGGAAGAGGATCAGAATCCTGAGCCTGCATCCAGGAACAAAATCTTTTGTATTTTCCTGCATAAAATTTTCTAGTGCTAGGACGTCTGGCTTCTAAAATGACATCCATAACCTGCTTGGGTAGGAAAGAAGGAATCAAAGGCCCTGGATTAACCAGGCCACCAGGCTGAGAGCTCTGACATGAGTGTGTAGAACCTGACCCTGATGTTGGGACAGAAGGTTCGGAGATTGAGGTAAAACCCAAGGGGGCTCCAGACAGATTTTTTAGAGTTGGGTACCAAAACTGTTGAGGCCAATTTGGGGCCAGCAAGATTATCATCTTGGGCTTGTCCTGTTTTATCTTTAATAATACATGTGGAAGAAGAGGAAGAGGCGGAAAAGCATATCCCGAGAGGTTCCTCCAACTGAATGATAGGGCATCCACTTTCCAAGCTTCTTTGTGGAAAGTCCTGGTGCAAAAATTCTGTAGTTGATGATTGAGATGGGATGCAAAGAGGTCTATGTGAGGACATCCCCAGACTGCCATTATCATCCTGAATATTTTGGTGTCCAGCATCCACTCGTGTGGATCCGAAAGGTTTCTGCTCAGACTGTCTGCCAGGAGGTTTTAATTCCCTGGTAGAAACTGAGCTTGAAGGTCCAGATTGCAAGCTAGAGCTGTGTTCCATAGATCCATGGCTAGTCTGCAAAGGGGGTAGGAATGAGATCTCCCTTGCTTGTTTATGTACCACATAAGTGTGGTGTTGTCTCTGTCCGTATTAGTAGTTGTCCTGGTTGTAGAAGATTCCTGAAGGCCATTGGGGCTTTCTGAATGGCTAGCTGGTTCAGAAGAGGCCTGTGTTGCAGTCTTCGATTTAGAAGGAGTCTTTGCCTTTGTCATTGGCTTTGCCTTTATAAGAAGCTGAGTAGGCCTGAAAACCCCTTCGGAAGCCGGTACCTGCACAGCTGCTCCGGACCCATCCGAAGGAGCACTGTCCGAAGGTCCTGCAATTGAAATATTTAAAGGCCTGGTTGGCCTGGTTGGCTCCTCATGAGAGTCCGTTTCGGCCATCGGTTCTGAAATGGCTGACGACAGGGGCTGCAAAAGCGCCTCACTGACGACGGCCGAACCTGAAGCTGGCTCCGCTTGTGCGCTATCATCAGATTTGGACCTCGGAGGCCTGTCTTTATCCTTGCGACGTTTGTGAACTCTGGTAGCCGGAACCGTATCCGACGACATTTTGTAGTTAAAGCGCCTACCGAAGTAATGAAAAGCAAAATCGTACCTTAGTTTAATTGTACGTTGATTGAATTTTGCACAAAACCGACAACTAGCTACGTCGTGGTCAGGGCCTAAGCAAGGAATACAGTAAGAATGAAAATCCTTATGAGGTATTTGCTTCCCACATGAAATACAATTATTAACCTTTTCTGACATCGGAGTGGAGCAAGAAAAAAGTTTCCCTACGGGGTACTTAGCTTTGAGTGGAGAAGAAAGTCTTCGGACTGAAGTTTATCAGAAAAAATAGTCAGGAGTCAGCCAACCGGCACTTGCGAACTGCTATCACTGCACGGCAAGAAAGACTGGAGAAGATGGCATCGGCTGTCAGCCTTGTACTCCTGGCGCTCTGACGCCAGGGAGCATGGCTGAACAGCCAACGCCGGACTCAGACTTTGGGATTCTGGCCGACCGAGGACTGCCTGCTGGCAGGGGAGAACCCTACAGTCATGACTGCAACAGTGAAACACGATGAACATCTGAAGTTCCCAAGGACGTTCTTGTTCTGGAGATGATATCCAACTTGTAATGTTTCGAGAATGTGTGATGCACAGACCAAGTGGCTGCTACACAAATATCTTCTATGGAATGATTTCTGAAAAAGGCAGCTGAAGATGCCACAGACCTTGTGGAATGGACCTTAGGCTTGAGTATTAGATTTTTTGTTGCTAGCAGAGTATACAAAGGAGATGCAGTAAGACAGCCATCTGGACAGTGCTTGTTTACCTATAACAGACTGGGTTCCAAAGTTTCTAAAGGAGACAAACAGCTTTTCCTGAATGACTTGTTTATGAGTAAAAAGAATCCGAGTTGTCTGTGGTCATGTAGGGTGTTCAAAAGACACTCTCCTTTATTAGAAGAGTTCATAAATAACACATGGAGATTAACAGACTGGTTAATGTTTTCAAAAGCCATCTTCGGTTTAGTTTTCAACATATATGAAAAATCAAATACACCACAGTAATTGACAAGGCATGTAGTTCTGAAATCTTTCTTGCTGATGTGATGGCTTCCAGAAAAACAGTTTTGTAAGAAAATAAATTTCTGTCTGCAGATGCAGCTGGTTCAAAGGAAGGCTTTATTAAGGCTTCCAGAACTAAATTCAAATCCCAAGGGAGGAATACTCCTTTGAGAAAGGCCTTGCACAGCTTATGAGAGGCTAATGTGTTTTTTAGATTGCAGGGTAGTAGTTAAAAATAGCAGCAAACTAGATTTTAAGACAGAGTAGCTGGATGCTGCTCCAAACAGTGAAGAAAAAATTGTAAGACCTCTGCAAGAGAGGTGGAATATATATCAGTTCCTTGACTGGCAGCACAGATATAAAGATACTTCCATTTACTTTTATAAATCTTTTGAGTTGATATTTTCTGAGAGGCTGACAATATGCTAATAACTTTCTCCAGAAGTATGTCTGGCCATTATGGAAATTAAAAAAAAAAAAAAAAAACATGCATTGAGCCTGAGGTTGTGAATGTCCAGGTGAGGCTGCCTAAAGGCGTGAGAAAAAAGAGATACATTGTGGATCTAGAAGCCAAAGGAGCTTTGTCAGTGAGGCATGAGCAAAGGAAATCAAATCAGTCTAGGCCATTGTGGTGCAATGAGCATTATCTGAGATATGCAAGTCGATGCTTCTGTAGAAATATGGTTATAAGCGAAAGGGGGAAGGCATGAAGGAGACTGGGGGGGCACTGAAACTAAAGCATCCCTGGGTGACTGTCTCTCTGGGAGAACTAGGGCAAAGAAGTTTGAGTACTTGGTGTCGAGGAAAAAGGTAAACAAGTCACTGCAGGCTGGCCCCAAAGACTGACAATCTCTCAAGCCACCAACAGACTGAGGAACAACTCATGATGCATTAGCTGAGAACTGCTAAGCTGGATTTCCCTGGAATAAGCATTGCCATTAAAAGCTAACTTGAAGCTAACAACCACTGCCTCTCTGCAAAGGGGATACGATTTGTTTTCTCCCTGTTTACTGATGTACCAGGCTAGACACGTTTGTTTGCATGGGTATCACTTCTGAAGGTAAGACCGCCTGAAATTCCTGCACCACTAGGAAAATCATTCTCATCTCCAGAAAAAACTGGCCTTCCCTCAAAATGCCCACCAACTACCCCAGAAATGAGGCATCTGTGAATACCTCTCCTGACAGGGTAGATGGTACAAATAACCATCCTGCCTGAGTGAATGGGGATGTCAGACGCAAGCTTAAATGATTCCTGCAAGATTGAGTCAAATGAATGGGGGCTAAAGGAGAGTCTGTTAGCTGAAACATCTGTGTGGATGGCATCCACTGGTGGATCCACATGTGAAGTCTGACGTAGTATTCATCGAAATTAATGTTGCCATGAGGCTGGAAATTCATAAGAACAGCAGCGCTGAAAGCTTGTGATGCTTTTACAGTATTTGAATGGATCGTTGAAGGGAGAGTCGTCTTTTAGAGTCAGTGACATTTGTTACGAAGTCGCATCTACTAGATTGCATGCAAGGGCTGCAGTTGTGATTTCTGACAGTTTTCAGAGGTCCCTACAGATTGGCAGAGCTGTACAAAGTAATCACTGGCTGTTAGTAAGGATTCTCTGGCTGTTGCAGCTAGGAGCCAATCATCTAGGTAGCCACAAACGGGTTGCAACCACTGCCATGAACTTGGTGAACACCTGGGTGGGAATGTGGTGAGACCACCACAGTGCAGAGCCCTGAACTGTGACTGGCTCCTAACTGAAAGCACTGAAATCTCCTGGACTCAATTGCAATGTTATGTAGATCTGGGTGTTCTAGAAATCTAGTTTTCCTTTAGACATGGCAAAATCATTGACATCACGATTATTTTGAATGGGGTTTTTTTTTTTTTTTACAAACAGGTTTAGGCCACTGACATCTGAAAATAACCTGAGGTCCTTGTCTTTCTTTGGAAACAAAAAGAATCTTGAGTTGATTACTGACCTTCCTTGGAAGGCTCCTTTTTCGAATGATCCAAAAAAAAACATGCTGGTCCGTAACCAAAGTAGTAGTAGTGATCAATTTATTATTTAGATCTTTTATTCAAATAGGCCATCAGAATCCAAGTCAATACAGAAAACACATCCTATAAGCAAAAATTCATCAAATGGTCATAATTGCATGTTAATATCATATTAAACTAAGTTAAATCTTAAAGGTGATTCATATTAGTCACAGTGGATTAAATTATTAGTACATTACAAAAATCAATGCAGACAAAGACAGTACTACAAACCTATATAAAAATAATCATATACAAGCTTCAACCCCAGGGCAAAGGGAGTAGCATTAAAATATATTTGCCAACACACTTCCCATACTTCAAGGCTTGACTTCTAGTTATCGCTTCTTGGGGAGTGTAGCAATTTTTACAAAATAAAAAAAATCTAAACATTTTAAAATCACTGTGTTTAAAGAGTGTTTATAGAGGGTATGTAAACATTGGCTCTAGATGATTGTCACTGTTGATATGACACTCCAATCCCATGTGCAAAAACGTAGAAAAAGGGGTTGTCGCTGGATTAGTGAAGTCATTAGTCCTAATGTTATACATGTGTTGTCTAAGAGCACATTCAGTTTTACCAACACAATATGGCTGGCATGTGCCAGAAATAGCCATGTACACCATTCCATTTGTACCACAATTAAGACTGCCTTTGCAATGGTAGGAAGAATACCCCTGAATGTGTATTTTAGTCCACTCGTAAATATAATCGCCCACACTTAGGCATTTTGCCCAGTAATTTATGCCATTTTAATATTGCTATCCCTTTCTAAAATAAAATGAATTTCAGACCCAAGCTTTTGACACAGAGTATGGCCTGAGTTTATTTACTGCTTTCCAATTTTTCATACAAATCATTTTAGTATCTGCAGCAAGGTGGGTATAAAACATTAACATAGATTTCTTGTAGTGGGTGTTAGCTGAATCCTGCTGGTGGTTATTGTTGTTACAAACAGCACCTCCCAATAATCCAGGTTTAAACCTGCCCCATATTTCCTTTGTAACCTCTGCTCTTTGATTGTATTAATATGTGTCAAAACAGTCACATTAAAAAAAACATTCTCCACAATTGTTAACTCTTGTTGAAATCTCAAATCACTGGAGGTCATCCTGGAAACCATCATTTGCCCTTTCATTAACCTTTTTCTGGTTTAAAGGGTATTTCTCTAAAGTGTTTTCATAAATATTGACTGTAATGATGTGAGACAGTGACAGCTGTGCCAGGGAGAGTAAGGCAGTGCACGTGTAACATAAGTCAGCATAGCTGTGCCAGAGAGAGTAAGGCAGTGCATGTGTAACGTAAGTCAGCATAGCTATCTGGAGTATTGTAAAGAATTATGTAATTTGAATATCAAACTGATTTGTGCAGATGTTTGTGTTAAAAATGTAGTTGTAAAGCTGCTTGTGTTAGAAATGCATCAAAAGTGGGTCATGCTAGACAGAAAAAGATATACATGTATGTCAGGCTGCATTGCTGTAACTGCTGAAATGCATATATTTTAACAGAGAATACTGGAAAGGAAGGGGTTAAGCTCAGCCGAGCTAACCTTAAGAAAAATAGCCTGAAATGAAATGACTTGGTTTAGGCCATAAAGATTCTATCTCATGGGTCTGGATGCAGTCAGACATGCAGTGTCTATGAAAAGCCTTTCTATATGAAGGGTAGAAGTGTTGGAACTGTCTATAGCTTCCAGATACTGTATTAAGCCATTAGCTGAGTTATGTGTGTGTATTGTGACACATCTGTGCCAAATCCTGGCTCAGTATCTAGTAAGGGGGTAGTGTGGGATCCATAGAATCAGGTGACCAGATGTGATGTCATTCTGTAGTCATCACTAAAATTGTATCTAGATACTAGTGAGAGGTGTTAATAACACTCAGCACCCTATTAGTAGAACTGACACAATACACTCATCCACTTCATCTTGCCTTGCTCAAGCCAGTAAGTAGGGAACAGTAAAACAGGAAAATAGTGAGATTAGTTAAATCTTTTTTCTGCATCTGTCCAAGTCTTTCCATTGGTGGTGTTTTTTATATTTCCTGTGATTGAAACTCTGATGTTTACTGTAAATAGGTATTCAGTACTTTCATGTTTTATTTATTATTAAATATATTTAAGCCTTTCAGTAAGGCTGGTCTTTTAAAAAATATTTAACCTTTGAGAATATTTGCATTTATTGCGTAGCACTGTAGCTGCATGCTCCTGAAATTCTTGCTGCTTAGCTGAACATTACCATTTGTATAAGTATTAATTTTACTAAGAGTAATTGGGTACCCTGGTAACAGCCTTGGAGTAGCTGGCTTTTGGGTGTTTTGGTGGCAGTGTCAGCTTGGAACAGGGACACAGAGCACTGATTTCACATACAGAGAGTGGTGGAGGACTTGGCTTGGAACACCCAGCTGAGGATTCAAATCTGAGATGGTCAGTGTAGAGTCTTATTTGGGGCCTGCAGAGGACGTCCAGCTCCAAGACTGGAGTGTGCATCTCCTGTGTGTTCTTAAGGGAAATTGTGCTCGTTGCAGAGAGTTGCATCTGAAAATACTGTGCGTGTCTATTTTTCTCTCAAAGTGAATGTTACCAGTGCCAGTGGCGAGTACTGAGGCTCCCTGATCACTGGCCCAGAAGAGGGACAGAACATCACAGTAACATCCAAATAGTTCACTGAATCAAAGGTGGATTGGTATGCAAATTTTAAAAACTCCACTGACAAGCTGAGATATTCCAGAAAATTAACCAAATTGTCCACATTACCTTTCCATAAGAAGAAAATGTCATCTACAAAGTATAAGTATGTCTGAACATTTGCAAAAAATTCAGACCCAAATACAGACTTGGCTTTTCCACATATACATAAGCTTGTTAAGCACACCCGTGGACACACACACTGCCCATATTGCTATACCTTGTTTTTGTTTGAAAAAAATCTCCACCAGAAAAATAAACCGTTGTAGTGTAAATCCAGTTCCTTAAAAAAATTAGACATTAACCTAATCTCACAGTCATAATTAGAGCTCATAGTCACTTCATTAAACCAGTCTAATCCGTCAGGATGGGGAATAAATGTAAATAGATATATGATGTTAACAGTGAGAAAAATTTACATTATTGTACAAATCGCAATCTTTTAAAATACTTAAAAATTGTACATCGAATAAACAATAAAAACGCATTGCAAGGGGCTAAAATGCAGACTCAAGTTTAATAACATTGAGTGCTTTTGTCTCTCTAGGGAGATTTCATCAGAATAATGAAAAAGGTTGATCAAACTTAGATTAGTCATAAGCTATTACCATTTCTTCTGCATTTCATCTAGTAACTACATCCCTTGGTGTTTGATCAACCTATGTCATTATTCTGATGAAGTCTCCCTAGAGAGACAAAAGCGCATAATGTTCTGAGTGTTTTGTGGTTATTAAACTTGAGCCTGTGTTTCAGCCCCTTGCAGTGTGTTTTTTACTGTTTTTATTTATTTTTATTTATATTTGTTGACCGGGTGTGTCCGACTGGACGTAGGTCCACTTTCAACGGAGACCCGCGGAGAAAAGCTCAACAGTTAAAATAAACATACATAGCGATTAACAATTTACATAGCAATTACTTGCAACATATTTACAGATGAAGAACATTGTACATCAGTAGACAACTAGAATCTTTATCTGTGAAGTACATAGCAGACATTCCCAAATGTTACAATAAGAAGTTCCTGCTGTATAATAAGTAGTAGGCTTATGAGCATCTGAGCTTGCTATAATCAAGGTAGTTAGTGGAGTGGAAGGAAAGGTAGTGGTTGGATGGGGTGGGTGATATTAGAGTGGGAGTTGCAAAGGTATAGCCAGCATGTTTTTAGGTGCGCTTTTAGTAAAGTTTTGAAGTGGATGCATGATGATATGGAGGTAATCGTGGGTGGGAGGGAGTTTATTGGATGTACTGTGGATTTGCACTTCACCCTGTTTGTTTTTATACCTAAAAACTGTAAAGAGTCTTAAAACATGGGGCTTCTCACCAAAAAAAGTTGTTTGGTCTGTAATCCATAAATGAAGCAAACATTCCTGTTTCAGATTTACCAGAGGCTATTACTGACCTGAAACGTGGGCCCTTCACACATGTACATATGTTTGGAAACACAAGTACTACTGCAATCAGTGGGTTCCTTACTTGTAAAAATGTGAACAGTATGGGACAACTGTGACCTTCCGTTTGTAATTTGTTCATTGCAGCATCAATATGCCTATATGCAATATGGACTTCATTTCTAGATCCCAATTCATTTTATTACTGTCCATCAATAAACTTCATCATTTTGTAAATATAATACACATGGTCCATGGATACCACACCCCACACCCTTATCCGGCTTCACAACTAAGTCAGTCCTTTCTTAGTAGAAAGTGTTTGTGTAAACAGAAGTTAAATAGTTATCTTCTCTTGTTAAATTGCAGATATGATATTCCGACTTACCACTTGTCAATTATCTAAAGCTATTTTTACAAAGCTGCTCAAAAATAGCCAAATGTGGGCTCATAAGTAGATTGAAAGTACTCTTGCATGCAGGGACAGTGCTGTCTTTTGAATGAGTTATGTGACCTCCATCAACTGATGGGGTGGTACTTTAATAGCTGCTAGTCAAGTGGTAGTCTTTGGGAAAAATGCATGTTATAGCCTATGGATAGGACATCTCATACCCAGTTGTCTTGTGTGATGATCAACCACACATTTAGGTGCTGAGACAAGAGCCTCCCAGACCGCATACAGAGAGGGACAGTTAGGCAAGCCTCAAAGGATGAGGATTTGGTTTTCCTGAGAAGAGCTCTCTGTACTCCTGATTTTTCAGGCCCCCTTCAACCATATCACATGCTCCCATTAAAGGAGATACCACTGCCACAACAGCCCCTATCACAAGGGGACTCACAGGGTTGAAGGGATTTACAAAACCAAAGGGATTTGGAACTATTCGGATTCTCAAATTCTACTCCCACAGAAAACAGAATCTTCCCATCCTGCGCTTACCAAATCAATTTTTTTCTTAACTGATGGACCAAACAATGAGGATATTTTTTTAACTATGCTGATACACTGAAATAACACCAATGTACTCATTGTCTAATTAGAAGTGCTTAAGAGACTTGTTTGCAGCTAACCTCTCTCTTTTTTTCACTGCCTGTTCTCTTCCTAACCCTCAAGCTAACCCCTTTACCCAACACCTTGCTGCTCTCATTTACACTAAGTTACCAGCCTGTGATTCCATTACCAGGAACTTGGACAGTATTGGCCATCTTCATTGAACAAAGTCGTTAATCACCCAACAGTTATTAACTTAAGCCTAACGTTCTTCTTTTTTGCAACATTTTACTCTGTCTGGGTTCTAGTAGCGTGCACTCCCTGCATAGTACGTTCCTCAGCCCCACCCCCATTCCTCTACTACAGTCAATCTAAGTAGAGCATTCTCTTGCTCTCTAGAATCACACCATTAAGCTGTGATTTATACTGCTCAGAGCTTCCCCTTTTACTAAATTATAGTTAAAATAGCTCCCATCTATTTTCCACACCTGTGTCAAGAAGCAACAGAACTAGGTCACAGCACTTCTGGCCCGCTTGCTTTTAATTAGTAGACTTACACCCATTTGGGCAGACTGTTTGCGAAAGCTACACTAAAACATTCATTTACTACCTACCTATAATCAGTCCCTTGCCTCCAACTGAACTGGCTGATTGATTTTTTTTCTCCCTCCTGCAGTCTGTCTTTCAGCCCACTCTGTTCGCCCAGGCTCACTCTGCTCCCCTACCCCACCCCTATTCCCACACCCCCCGCTTCCGGTAACTTGTACATTAATCACCACACCCCCGCTTACTCATCACCACTCATCCACTACTTCCTCCACATAAACACACCGACAAGTTACAATCTGCATACCCGACCACCCCCACCCCTACAACTCCCACACTATCTCAAACACTACTCCTAACCATCATATCCTACAATGCCCATCCTTAACACCTACTTCTATCTCACTTTCCCATCACTTACCATTTTCTCACTCACTATCTCTTATCGTATACAACCGTCCCTCCCTAATAGGTTTCCTACAACCTGTTATAACCCAACTCTTTTACAAAACACCCTCTCCTTCTACATCTCCCCATCACTCTATATTACACCTTTTTTTACTTGCCTCGAAGTACTCTACACATTGCCACTACTACCATTCGACAAAATGAGTTTAAGTGAAATGAGTTTTCAGTGAATTGAGCTTTCGGTGAATTGGTCCCAATCATCTGAGTTTCAACGAAATGAAGTAGACCCATATATATATATATATATATATATATACACACACACACACACACACACATATATATATATATATATATATATATATATATATATATATATATATACACACACACACACACACACACACACACACACACATACCTATGGTTTCACTTCATAATCTTGAATTGCTGAAATCTCAAATTTCAGCATTTCGAGACCATGAAGCCGAAACCATCACAACACCAACACTTACAAAGCCGAAACCAGAACACCGAACATACAGCACACACCACAACACCCACACAACAAAACAAATAAACACACCAAAACACCACAAAGGCACACACCTACAATACAAAAATGCAGGGTGGCAAGCCCCCCTGCACCCCCCACACACCCCCTACTTATATATACAAAGTCCGAGATTGCACAAACAGAAAAAAAGAAAACAATCTCACACAGACATTCTATAGTTCCTTGCGCACACACAAACACCAACACATCCAACACTCACATCTCAATGTACAACTCCCTAACCTAAGCCACATGTACAAGTCAGAAAAACGCTCACATACTCACTTACCTGACATTCCGAACACCATGCCAAACAGACATGTCACGTAACGTACCAGAAATGCATAACCGTGGATTTGAGATATTTGAATTCACTCTTATGCACTTTCTGCATTCTGCAGTTTCAGCTTCATGGTCTCGAAATGCTGAAATTCGAGATTATGAAGTGAAACTCTAGATATATATATATATATATATATATATACACACACACACACACACATACACACACAAACACAATTCAGCAGGTAGAGAAGTTGGGTAAATAAACTGCACTTTGCAGGAGATGTACTAGGTGAGACGATATGCTAACACTAAGGCACATGAATCTAGAGAAGAAAAATTACATAGTCTAATCTGAGAGTGGTACTTGCATACAGTTTGGGATGGCACACAAATTCAGAATAACAGCAATAGTATGAGGGCTAAAGAGATCATATAAACACAAGATATGAGAGCAATACATAACAAAAGTTTGCTATAAAACACAGCTACATTAGTAATAGAACGATATATGAACTTCGTATATAAACAATAAAATGAGGGCTGAAGTAGTAGTACAAAATTACATCTAGCATACTCTAGACCAACAGGCTCAGATGTCACCAACACAATGAATAAAGGCTAGCTCAGACGCTACACACTACCCACTTCAAGGCTCATCTGCAGATAAAATTAAAACAGGTTATCTTGGATGTCACAAAATACATTCTTCAAAGAGTTAACAGGTACCATACAATGAATGCTTCTAGGAGTTAAGATTCTGCTGTCACATGCCGGGATGCAGCAAAACAGTTACTGTCAATTACTACCTAAAGTACAAGGGGAAATGTAGATATCAATAGCTGATGCTGATGGCTATGAACTGGTCTGGAAGCATCAAGGAGTCATTATAATAACAGTTTGAGTAACTGACTGGTAGGCAGCAAAAAACTTAAAGAAGCAACAGCAGCAGCTGCATTGTAAAGAACAAGGAGTGCCTGCACCTTCTGGACTAATTCCAGCCATAATAACTTCTGCCTTACAATGTCAACTTTCAGCCTATTTGTTAATTATTCCTATGTCTTAATTAATGAATCTCCAGAACAAGAACCAGAACATCTGACTAATCAAATCTGCATAGCACTGCAAAATGGGAGACACTGTCAAGTCCACCTAGGATCTCCAATCTCTTCAAGAAGAACTCACACTCTTGAATGCCTGGTATACTGAAAATGGGATTATATCAAATGCAAAAAAGTGCATCATCATCATCATCATCATATTTTATAGATAACCCATCACTTCAATATCCAGTATAGTTAAAATTCCACTAAAAAATGAAAATGTAGTTAGGGACCTCAGTACATGGGTTGATAATTTCTGAAAAATCTTTGTACTTAGCGCAGCTGAGTTCCCACAGAATATCATCCAGATCTAAGAGGTCATCATTCCTTTACATTTAGCATGGATTAAGACAATTATCGAATGTTTTGCACTCTTCATGGTATACCTAACCAGACATCCCAAACAACTAGCAGCACCCCAGAAATCCCCAACTAAGAATATCAAAGGCTTAAAAACCGTGAGCTGCCAAGACAGGCTGGAAGCACTGTCCTTCTACTCATCCTACAAATTCTTGAAGGGAGATGTATGCCTTGCCTTCTGTGCCATTAAAGACCCAACAATTCCATATCTCTGCAAGTCTAATAGCTCCACAAATATGAGAACCAAAGGCCTAAATCAATAAAAACCAGAATGAATGCACAGAGTAATCATGCAGCACCTCTGGAACAAACTTCAAATGGAACCAAGACAACTGGATGGGTTCACACAAATTTACCCAGGGACTCTCTGGTTTAGTCTTCCTGGAAAAAAGGGCAGGTACTGAGAAAGCATAAATGGGCATAAGACTCAACTGCCTTGAAAATCCTATGGAATCCTATGAAAGCCTCTATGGAAACACCTGTCTAAACTCCCAAGTATGTAAACTGAGCCAAATCTTTAGTGTACCAGACAGACCACTACTTACAGCCAGATCTCTCATTTTAATGGCATTAATTTTACACAGGCAGAATTCACCACACATATCTAGACCTCTGCTTACAACTGTTAACTCAAACTAATGCTGAGATAAGTATATCGACACATTACCCGCAACGAATGAAATCCTAAACTTTTCATTCCCCAACCTACAGCCATGCAAATTAAATTGTGTCACCCAAGCAGCTAGCAGCTCAAGATACAGTATAAGCAATAGTGGAGGCAATGGACACCCCTGCAGGATTCTTCTACTTAAATAAAAAGGTAAATACAGGCCCTAACAGATGCTACTCTCTGCCCTGTGATTTCTATAAATACCCAAAATTAATTTAAAAAGGATTGACAATCTCATTTCAAACAAAACTCTAAGTTAGATAGTTAACATTCGACTCTACCAAAAGTCTGTACTGCATCCAAACTGCCGGCTACCAAATTCTACTCAGACTGGATCAAGTGCAGAACAGTTTCTGTATTCACTATATTACCCAACATTTACCTTCCTATAACAAACCCATACTGATCAAGGCTGAATAAGAAATCTTAAAGCTATGCAAGTTGCCTGTCCTGTTAATGTATAATCATGTTTCAAAACAGAAGTCAGCCTAAAAGAAGATGCTGGAGATGTGTCTAACATTCGGAGGAATAAATGCCATTACTGCCTGTTTCCATGTCAAGGGAATTTCCTTATTTTCAATGACTAAACTTCAAGGGCAAAAAACAAGCTGGACTTTACATACTCAACACCAGGGACGTCAGGAGGCATACGCACTGTACTGATTTCAGTACAAATTATTTAGAAGGGGGTAGCTTTTTAAAGCTTCACTTTTTCGCACTTTTCTGCACGATGACGTCAGCAGCTCACTGCGCATGTATTTCCAGCCGTTTTCAAACGTTATGTACATGAGCGGGAGATTGAAGCAGCTTCACCTGTTGGATTACTTTTGGGAGATTGAAGCAAGCAATACATTTGGATGTACGAGCAGGTCGTGGATGCAAGCATTACATTTGGATGTACGAGCGGGCCAAGGACATTAGTTAGGAGAACCGAGGGTTGGTGAGTAATATGAAGTAAGTGTGTGTGTGTGTGTGTGTGTGTGTGTGTGTGTATGTGTGTGTGAAAATGCCCCAGGTGGGATGTACTGGTGATTACTCATGATGGTGTGGTAGGGAATACTCAGGCTTGAACCCTGTACCTTGTATGCAGGTGTTAAAGACCTGAATTCCCTATCCACCACCATTTTAAAAAAAATTGCAGATTTTTGCCTCATATTTGATCTGATCAATATATGTATCATATATGTGTTTTTTAAATATTGCAATGCTTGAAATTTGATGGTGCAGTGGTAGCAACGTAGCATTGATGCCTCACAGCTATAGGTTCTTGGGTTTGGTTCTTGGCTGGGGTGCCTTCTTTGTGGGGGGGGTCAGTATCTTCTCCATGTGTTTGTGTGGGTTTGCTTTTGTGTCCTCCCATGTTATACAAAGACATGTCTGCATTATTTTTTCCTGGGCCTCTGCTGAAAATTGTTTTTTTTTTTTTGTTCCAAGTCAGACTGTCCTGATTAACAAATTGACAGGCATTTAAATTTCAGACTTCAGGTTTCTGAATGTTTACTTCCTTACATTTTTGATGGTGCAGTGGCAGTATTGTTGCCTCACAGCTATAGGTTTTCTGGTTTGATTCTTGGCTGGGGTGCCTTCTGTGTGGAGTCTGCATCTTATCCCTGTGTTTGTGACATAGTAAAACAACTTTTTGTTCTAGCAATACATATATACTAACACAACCTTTTTTATAGCAATATTTTTAAGTTTATGACTATTTGAAATTTGTCCTTATTTTTGGGACTGCAATACCCTGTTATTGGCTTTGTCCAGGTTTTTTGTGCTAAGGTTGACAGCTATGGCAAGAACTGAATTCACTGAATATGTTTGAGGGCTGTATTCCCTCATTACTGGGTTTGTCCAGGTGTTTTGTGCTAAGAGGTTGACAGCTATGGTGAGAACTGAATTCATTAAATGATAGCCATTTAAGTTTCAGTCTTCCTCTCTTTCACAAAGCAGGTGAATTGGCATAGTGGTATGTTGTTCTGACTATTTTGCACAGTGACCTTGGCAGTAAAATGTATGATGGTAACACAGCATTTTATTCTAGCATCTTTCCAAGATTATACAAGCAATGTTTAATGTGTTCCTGTTTTTTGCCCTTTTGACCCACCCCAATAAATTTGGCTTTTTCCAGACTTCTTGTGCTGAAGTTGAGATGTAGTTGAGTATTGCGTAGATTTTACAAGGAGCTGAGAGCTGCAGGGAAGAGAAGTTTAGTGCTGATTATGCTAAATCAGCTCACATTGCTAGTAGCACAAAATGTTGTGAACTTGCTTTTAATGCAGAAGGTTGTTGGTTCTACTCCCATAAGGGGTGAATGCTGCTGTACTGAAAGTTAAGACACTAACTATGAGCCTGTTATCAGTTTGCCATCCATTTCCTATTGCAATATTACTAGCTTATTATTAATGTAATTTAGGCAATTTATTCCTCAGGGCATCAGACACTTTATTTTTCGGTGAAGTCATGAAATATAAAGGTGATTGCTAGCAGCAACCTCTTCATTACTTAGATTTATTTAACGTGGAATTATTTAGATGACTTTTTTTACTACTTCAGAGATTGTGCATATTATTTACTGATAATGGTGGACTGTAAAAGTTTGACTAGACTTTTATGATGGAAATGTTCTGAATTGGGCAGTTTTGTTTCATTGTTTACTGGAAAAATGTTCAAAGCAATAGGAAGGTGTATCAAAGAGCACATGTATGTTTCATATGCAAGGGACCTATGATTTAAAAGCAGCCCAGAATTAATTTTTATCTGCCACGGGTAAAATGTATTTTTCTTTGAATGTGGGTTTTAATGTTGTTTCAATGAATGTGAGTTTCAAGGGCAGAGAAGTTTTAATGCCAAGTTTGTTCAGCAGATGTCTTAGTGTTTGTGCTGTAAAATGCAAAATAAAACTTTCAAATGAAGTTCAAATCATCATAGAAGTAAATCAGTATGTACATTAGTGTTTATGGTAAATGGAGTGAAATAGCAAAGTAATGGATCATTGGAATGGCTGCAGGGGAGGCTCCATTCGACCATGGTTTTGTGAGGGGAAGGGCGGCAAACATAGACAGCCCCAGCTGAACTATACCTCCCAACTGTCCAGATTTTCAAAGAATGAATAGATTTTTGCTTCTTATTTTTGGTTTGTTCCTCAATTTGTGGTTTTCTGGCAAATGATTTAGGAATTAAGTCACTAAATAATGACACACTAGTTTCAGACTTTATAACCTTCAGAAAATGCATGCTAAAATAAGACCTGTTCTATCAACTGTCCCAGTTTATACAAGAGCAATTTTAGTACTGTTTATATGTTCCCTCAATATATTTGGCCTTGTCCAGATTTATTGCATTAACAGGTTGAGAGGTACATGCAAATAAATTGCTTTATAGAATTAGGCGTAGCCAAACCTCAACTGTCCCTGATTTTGGCTCAAAATGTTGCTCTTCCCTAATGATCCCTCCACAAAATAGCAATTTTGGAAGAAAACATAGAGGGTTTACTTTACTTTTATAAATAACTGTAATGATCAGAGTTATACATTACTTTTATTTCAGAAATGCATGTAGATTCTCTAATTTTGTGCTGCTCTAAGTTAACTGTGCTCATATTAAAATGGTGTCTCTCCTTTGACAGGTTCCCAGCTGTATTGTCTGGCAATTTTATATTTTTGCATCACATTTTTGGTCCGTTTTTCATAAAATTGCAGTTTTCTGGCAAATTAATGGCAAATTGTTAAAGACTGAAGTTAGAAAATAATGCAGACATTTCAGTTTCAGATTTCATACCTTTCAGAAAATTCGTACTGATGCAAGACCTACTACTATTCTATTATTTTTCTAAGTTTATAAGAGCAATATTTAAAAAAAAATGTCCTTATTTTTGGGCCTTTGCCTCAGTTTTATTTATGAGTTTGTTGCTGTAAGAGGTTGAGAGGTTTTGTGTGTGTGTGTGTGGTAGGTAGCATACCTCTCAACTGTCCACATTTTGCAGAATGTCCAGATTTTTGCCCCATATTTTTTGTCTGCTCCTCATAAATTTTGTGATTTTCTAGAAAATCATTGAAGGCTGAAGTTGCTAAATAATGACAGACATTTGAGCTTCAGACTTCATGTCCTTTAGAAAAATTCAAACTAGCACAAATCCTGTTATTCTAGCAACTTTCTAAGTTCACGAGAACATTATTTAATATCTGTCCCTGTTTATTTTAGAATTTGTCCATATTTCTTGCACTAAGAGGTAGGTAGGGGTGTGTGTGTGAATGAAACATCCTAGTTAGTGGTAGCAGGTGGTTAGTAATTTACTCAAGCTCAAAACCTGTACCTTGGTTACAGAAAACAAAAGCATAAAGTCTCTACCCCAACTACCATGCTGCATTTTCAAAGAACTGACATTTCAGATTAATTTTCAATTCAGGGAACTGAGTTTGAGTGAATTTATATTAGATTACTGAAGAGGCATTACAGCGAATGCCTCTTCATCGACACTAAAAGAGCGAACCGTGAATTACGAGAAAGGCCGTAGCTTGGCTGGGGAGGGGGGTAGCAGTTTGAGAGCTGTCAGTACAAATTTGAAAATCCTAGCTACACCCCTGCTCAACACTGCTGCAAGATTCTCTCATTCCCTGCTAATCTCTATGCTGCTATGACTTCAATCGTCTGGTCAGAAGCTCCACCTGCTCCTAAGAATAGTTATCTTCTTTATTTTCAAATAATTAAGGAAAGCACTTATTTTGTCCTCAACTTAGCCTGACACAGTGCCCTCTTCATGCAACCTTTGGTAATGCATTACAAAAACTGGTAAGACAGGGTCTCTAAGTCAACTGCATATTATGCATATTTCACAACTCAGTAATCACTACTTGAGAATGCTGCTGCATCAGCCTCACAGCTAACATTTTCTGGTTGTCAGGTGAGTTGAAGACATTTTTAGCTTTGTTTCCTAATACAATTTCCTGTCTAGTAATCATTTTCTCTCCTCCTCTGACGCCTACATTTCTGATCTTCAGTTCTCATCCATATTCAGATACTTTGCTCAGTCACTCTTCTGCCTGCTTTATTTTTATTGTGAAGCTGTTCCTCTCCCCTACACCTACAGCTTCTACCAGCTTATGAAAAGTGATTCAGCAGATGGCACACAAATTTCATCAGGCTGCAAAGGCAGTGACAGAAGACAGTAAATATACACCATTCATAAAGACTGCCAGAAACAATCTTGTTTCCCAAGTACAGAGGACATCAAAAACATATGGAGGAAGTACTTCAAGAAGCTGCTGAAGGAAGAAAACTCCACAAAAGCTGTACTGTGACATGTACTACCTACAGTGAAAGATGGAGGACAGCCCACTCTAGAAGGAGCATGAAGTTCACTAAGGAAAATTAAATCAAGCAAAGCAGCAGACATGGATAACGTCAAGGCAAATATGAAGAAGATGTACGGTGCGCCTTAGAGGAGAAACGGCAAGGACACATATGATATGGAGAGCAACAGGCATATTTCAGATGACTGAAGAATAAGCATTCTAGTCCTGGTGTACAAGAAAAAGAAGTTATGTTCTTACCATAATGTTCCATCTGTGTTGTCGATCTTCATTCATATTTGCCTGTTGGATTTTGGTTCCGTTCCCCGGAACTGACTCGGCTATTGTATCAAGCTTGCGTCAGCCAGAAACACTCAAGCTAAGGCTACCCATAGTGCCTCTCCTTCCCTTCAGATCAAGTTTTGCCCATAGAAATAAAATGTGGAAGCTTTGTCTGATCAATTGCCCTACTGTAAAACCAGGACTTGTTCTGAATTTCCAGGAGTCTTTCGAGGGGGTTGGAGAGTGAGATGTCAAGAATGAATGAAGATCGACAACACAGATGGAACATTGTGGTAAGAACAATTTCTTTATCTGATGATGTCACTTCATACATTCTTGATAGCTGGGACGGAGTCCCTAGCTACTTTATTTCCTGAGTGGCCCTACAGATGGATATTTCTGAGCACCATAGAGCCAAAGGATGCTCTTTCCCTTTGGAATGAGTGATAAAGGTATGAGGGGTAGCCCAAGTGGCCTCTGCGCAAATGTCCATAGAGGCTCTAGAATGAAAGGCCAATGAAGTAGAAACTGAACTAGAAGAATGAGGTTTGACTTTGGTTGATTGATTTAGCTTATTTTGATCATAACCACAGGAGATGTAATCTCTCAACCATTTTGATAAAGTAACTTTGGAAACTGGTTTGCTCAGTCAAGTACCTGAAAAAGACCGGAACAATTGGTCTAATTTCCTAAGCGATTTCATTCTATCCAAGTAAAAACGTAATTGTCTGTGTACATCCAAAAAATGTAAACAATATTCTCCCTTGTTTGGGAAGACTGGCAGGTCTATGGACTGCTTAATATTTGAGTCCGATACAGCCTTGGGCAGAAAAGAGGGGTTAGTTCTAAGTGATGCTTTATGAAAAATGATATATGAATGTTTCACGCACAAAGCCTGCTATTCTCCTGTCTGATGTGATGGCTACCAGGAATAGGGTTTTCCAAGATAAAAATTTTATATCACAGGTGGCTGCTGGCTAAAAGGGCTGACAGGTCAAACGTTGCAAGACTAACATTAAATTCCGTGGTTCAATGGGTTCTTTAAAAGGTGGTTTCAAATGCTCAACGCCTTTTAGGATGGTTTTGCAAAGGCAATGGAGACATTAAGGATAGGTCCTCAAAGCCATTGTGGAAATTTGAAATAGCAGCTAAATGAACTCTAACAGGTTCATAGGTGGGTACTAGGCTATCTGCCCGAAAGCATTTATAAGCCTAGCCAGAATGTGTTGGCTTTTTCCGCCCCCTTAGATTAGCTCCCCATGCCTCTTGTCCAGCAGAGCCACTGAAGTGATCCCAGAGGTAAATTTTCTGATTCCCATCCACTCGTCAATGTTTCTTTTGAAGAGTGTTAGTGAGGAGCTCTGCCTAATGTAGATTGGGATTCTTGTTCCAAAGCATGGAAAGTCTCTGGGACAGGAATCTATCCCTCCAGCATGTCCTATTTATTGTTGTAGTGAGGTTTAGATCCCTAGAGGGTGTGGCTCGAGGGGATAAGGTTTTCTTTAGGTGGAGCATGTCCATCAATTCTGGGTTGGACATGGCCTTGCATGTCAGGCAGAGATCACCTCTGAGTAGGCGGTCTGGAACCGAGTACAACTGGAGTTTCTTCAGTCGAGCTGCATAGGGCGTCTGAGGCCATTGATCCTCTTGGTGAGGTACTTCTGTGGTCTTTCCAGCTGTTGCAGGTGTCTTGTATGGTACATCCCAAATGGGGCGTTGTACTCCAAGATGGGTCTGATGAGTGATGAGTAGAGGGGCACAATGACCTCTTTTGATTGGGATGCGAACCCTTTTGTGATAAGGTAGGCCATGTAATAGGATTTTCTAACCACTTTGGCAATGTGATTATCAAAGGTGAGATTACCATCTACTTGGGTCCCCAGATCCCTTATTACGTCTTCCGTATTTAGGGGACTACCAAATATGTGGTAGTTTGTGGGTACTTTGTTTTTTTCCAAAGGGGATGACTATGACCTTTTTGGCATTTAGCTTGAGGCCATGATTTTGACACCAGGTATCCGTCTCAGTGAGACCCTTTAGGAGGATGTCTGTGTCAGCTGGAGAGTCAATTATAGCCCCTAGTTTGCAGTCGTCTGCAAACTTGGTCAGCCATAGTCCACCTGTGCTTGCCTGTTCCTCTGAGAAATATATGCCGAACAGGAGGGGTCCTAGGACTGAGCCCTGGGCAACATGCCACTTGTAACCGGTTTAGAGTTGGACCTAGCTCCCACGACTCTCACCATGTAGGTTCTGTCCGTGAGCCAGTTGGCAACCCATCTTGTGACGTAGGGGTTTATGTTCAGGCTGGTAAGCTTGTCTATAATACCAGAATGGGGAATGGTGTCGAAGGCCTTAGCAAGGTCTAGGTAGGCTGTGTGTACCACCTTTCCCTTGTCTATGGCCTTGGTAACTGTCTCAAAGAAGTCCACCAGGTTTAGGAGGCATGATCCGCCCTTAACAAAGCCAAACTGGGTAGGGTCCAGTGTTTGGAGGTTCCCAATGTCTCTGTTAATGAGTACCATGATGATGCGGCTCCAAGCTAGTCAGGCTTATAGGGCGATAGTTCCCGGGGTCTGTTGTGGCTCCACCTTTGTGGAGTGGAATAAACATTGCTGTGTGCCACTATGCGTATGTAGCCTGTGGAGAGGCTGAGTTTGAACACTGTGTTTAGGTGAGGGGTTAGTTCGTCTGAGCTCGTGTAGGACGCAGCCTGGGACACCATCCGGTCCCATTGGTGCTGTGTTTTTGGCTTTGGAGAGGGCTGTTTTAACCGGAGTGTCTGTGATTTCAGGGACTCTACATTCTTCTGGTATGATTATGGGCCCTTTTGGGGGTGAGCGGAGGGTGAAGTTTGCACTGAACCTGTCTGCCAGGATGTTGTTGATATCGGTTAGTTCAGTGTATTTTGTGCCATTCTGCACTAACTCTGAGCAGATCTGAGCATTGCCACTTAGATTCTTGACATAGCTAAAGAATGCCTTGTGGTTATCTTTGGAGTCCTTGGCAATTTTTCTTTCAAAGCTTGCCTTGGATGATTTTATGAGGGATCATAGTTTCTTGCTGATACTGATCAGGGATGTCTTCCCTTCTTGGGATTTTACTCTTTTCTGTACTAGTTTCCTCCTTCTATTGTATAGCTTGTTTATGGCAGGAGTCCACCAGACTGGTTTCCTTTTCTTGGAGGAGTGAGTCTTGGTTTTGCTTGGGATGGCATGATCCATGCATTCTTGTAGCTGCCCGTAGAATGCATTAGTAAAGGATTTTGCAGCTTGGACAGTGTTATCCTTCAGCATGGGCGCTTTGAATCTTTCCACCTCGGTCTTAAGTAACATGAAGTTTGCTTTTGAAAAGATTTTCACGGTGGCTTTCTTGTCTGGGGGTGGGGGCAGAATATGGATATCCAAAGTGATTTGTTTATGGTCAGATCTTACGAGGGGTTGACCTCTTGGTGTGGAACACCGGTCGCCCATGTTGGTGATGACCAGGTCCAATATGTTGTCACCTCTGGTGGGAGTGTTGACCAGTTGAACCAGGGCATTTGAGTTTATAAATTCTAGGAAAAGTTGGGCAAGGGAGTTAGTACTTGAGTAGTTCTCCCAGTTAATGTTTGGGTAATTGAAATCACCCAATATTACGGTGTTTGGTAGGACCTTTATATTTCCCAATGTTTCCCAGTGTTTCCAGAAACGCGGAATGGGGGTCCTGGGACATGGTGGGTGATCTGTAGCAAGCTACAATTTGAACTGCAGGTAAAAGCCAAGGCTCCTGACTGGAATACAGTTGATAAATATTATAATGCCTTATTATTCGAGGCTGAAAAATGGTCAATTCCTTCTTCGTGAGACCAAAGCACAAATCTGTTCCATTTACTAAGATACAGTTTCCTGGTGGATGGTTTATGAGAATCCGGAAGTATCTTTTGTACTGGGAAAGACAGACCATTCTGCCTGAGAATTACTGGAAGAGGAGGAACCAAGCTGTCAGCTTGAAACTTTGTAGGTTGGGACGGACCAAACCTTGTGGATAAGACAACAGGTCTGGAGTTGGGTCCAAAGTCAACAGACGGTAAGCTAAGTGAGGCCAGAGAAAGGGGAAACAGACTTGCCAGGGCCAATAAGGTGCATTGAGGATCACTCTGGTTTTCAACTGTTGGGCTTTCTTCAAAAATTGGGGAATTAGGGGGAAAGGAGGAAAAGCGTAAAGCAGTCCTGGGGGCCAATCACGTAGGAGAGCATCTTTAGGGGACCCCCCCGAGGGGGGGGCAGGGCAAAGTAGCTGCTGCATTTGTGGTTTATAGGAGATGCAAACAGGTTGCAGCAAGGCTGACCCCATCGATGAAAGATCTTCGTCGCTATATTGGGATTGGGAGACCACTCGTGAGGTAGGAGGATGCATCTGCTCAGTTTGTCCACAATCACATTGAAATTCTCTAGAATGTGCATTACTATCAGAAAGCAGTTGGGAGTCGATTGCCCATTGCCACACTCTTAGGGCTTCCCAACATAAAGGGTAGGATCTGGTTCCTCCCTGTGTGTTGATGTATCAGATTAACGACATGTCGTCTGGCAAAATAGCAACTGTTCCTGAAGGAAGGGCAGATTGAAATGCTTGCAATGCCAACAGCACCACCTTAGTTCTAGGACACTGATATGCAAATTGGCCTCTAATGGGGACGAAGTGCCTTGGACAGTCTTTCCCTGAAAATGCCCCCCCTAATTAGGGATGCATCCATAGTCACTATGGCCTTGGGCTGAGTGGGTCAAAAGGGGCGACTCCATAATTCGTCTTCTGATTTCATCGACCAGTTTAGATCCTGCTTGCATCAGTTTGTTATGAGGATTGGATAGGCCATCAGATGTGTTAAGAGAGACCACTGTGATGCTAGGAGCCACTGAAACAACCTCATGTGGTACCTCGCCAGAGGAACTAGGGTGATTGTTGCTGCCATGGATCCCAGGAGTTGTAAGACTAAATGAGCCAGAACTTTGTCTTGAGAGTGTATCACCTGAAGCTGTGACCTTAACATTTGCAGTCTGTGAAGAGGCAGAGCAGCCACAGAGGATTTAATGTTGAATGTTGCTCCGATAAAGTCTATGTCTTGTGTGGGTGATAGGCATATCAATAAACAAGGAAAAGTCAAACCTAAGAAATCTGCCAGCTGTAGAATGTAGTCCAAGGCATTAAGCAGTAGATGCCAAGTAGGGACAGTGAGAAGCTAGTCGTACAAATATGGAAACACGCAGAATCCTTGTAGCCTCAAGTAAGCTCCTACCACTGCATACATTTGGTGAACACCCGGGGGGCTGTGGTGAGACCAAAGGGCAGTGCTCATAATTGGGAATGATTGGCTCCCAGCCAGAAGCGGAGGTACCTTCTGGAGCACTTGTCCATTTTTATGTGGTAATGCGCATCCTGAAGATCTACAGAGCACATCCAATCATCTTTCTCCAGAAAAGGAAGTACAGATTGTACCGTGACCATCCAGAATTTTGTCTGTTGAACAAACTTGTTCAAGACACCAAGATCTAGAATTGGCCTCCAGTCCCCTGTCTTTTTTGGCACTAAAAAGAATCTTGAGTAAAATCTGGATCCTATTTGTTCTGGTGGGATTTTTTTGGGTGACTTTTGTAGCAGCTTTTGAATTTGTTGTGCTGCTGTATCCCTCTGACTGGGTGGAACATCAGGGTTTCGCCTTTGTGGTCTTGGATGAAGATCCAGGGGAATATGGTAACCTCTGATAATTATCATCTGCACCTAGGAATCTGATGTTACTGAGTGCCAGGCTAAGTGGTGAAGAGAGAATCTTCCCCCGACTGCTTTCAGAGGTAAGCAATCAGGCAGCTACTCAGAAGCACTGGTAGGGTTGTCCAGAGAAAGAATCTCTGGAACCCTGATTACACGGGCCCCCTCTGCCATGGGAGGGGTGTCTTCCTCTATTAGAAGAACCAGACAGTTGGAAGAATGATGAAGTGGAAAAGACTTTATTGCTCTTGTCTTGTAAAAAACAACATTAAAAACTTCGCTATTCAGCGAAAATCTTTCATTTGTATCAGAAAAAAACAGTTGAAATCAAGCGCTTTCGCTTGGTCTCAAAACCAAGCTTTATCAAGATGAAATGTGTGCTAAATAAGGCTATTTTTATAGGGCTCACCTACCACCATGTGACAACAGGTAATAATTAGGCTTTAAAGCTATACATTCATTAGCTGATCTAACTACTACTAATGTTTTACATGAAGTGTAGAAGACAAGAGCAATAAAGTCTTTTCCACTTCATCGTTCTTCCAACGGTCTGGTTCTTCTAATAGTGTAATTTTTGCTTTGGTGTACATTGCTACGTTTTTGTTTGTTAGGGGTGTCTTCCTGATGAGTTCCCCCCTCTGCCCCGGGTGGAAAACTCACCACGTGTGTCCGAAAAGGGCCGTGAGACTTTCTGAACCACATCTTTCCACCACTCTGATTCTTAGAATAAGGTCGTCCAGGAGTAAAAAATGCACACCCACAGCAGAAAGGGTCTTTCTTCTTTCTCACACCTGGCTAATGTGTGTCTGACTTTTGGGCCAAACAACAAGGTAGCATCAATCAGAGCATTGACAAAGGAAGACTTGAAAGGGTCCGCAAAGTTACATAAGTGCATCCAGGTATGACACCTAAGGGCAACACCTGTATCCACTGCCCTGGCCGTCCCTTCAGCTGTGTGTGCAATAAGCCACATGGACGAGTTCTATGCAAATTCTAGGGTCACAAGCTGGAAGGCAAACTTATTGTGTACCTCATCAGACACTGCCCTGCCAAGGTTCCTGAGAGCTCAGTAATCAGGTCCCTTTGAAGATGGGTGAAATGTGCCAAGAAATTCAGTGACCATATTGCAAAGGTTTTTGAAGCACAGACCCACTTTCTGAATCTGTCCATCATCCGAGGCTCTCAGTTTGGAGGATGGACAGCGGGACTCTCCTTTGCAAGTTCCTTCTTTGGGGCAGCCGCCACCACCATAGCATCTCCTGTAGGCCTTCGGACCAGTGGGGTTGATCTTCCGGTGCAGAGAGAATTTTGTTCACTCTCCGGGGAATTGGCTCTATAGTGTCAGGGCCTTCCAAGCACGCTGCATGATGAGTTCAACCAATTCATTTGGCAGATGGGTCACCCAAGAAGTAGAGGGTCGGGCATGAAAAGCCTGCAAGAAGACAGATTCCTCACAGGAAGGGTTGGTGAACTTCCAATCACCCCTCTGTTTCAAGATTTCCACGATGTCTCCAAAGGAGACATCTTCAGGGGAGTGACCGTGGAGACCTTTCCCCTTCATTGTAGTTTGTATTCTCAGTGAGAGGTTCTTCTGGAGAATTTATGTGCTTCCTCTTGCACAATCTCTTATAGGGTGGCTCGTCAGGGGAGAGGTCTGAGGAGGACTCTGAAGAGAGGGTACCCTGCAGCAGGGTGTCTTACTGTTCTTGTGCCCACTGCCCCAGTGTAGAAGATTGTGACAGCTGCAAGCCAAAGGATACATAGATGTGACACTCTGACATGGATAGTGCTAAATGTGAGCTTGCTGAGGCGAGAGCTCTCTCCATAATCTGAAAAGCAGGCCCACCTGAAGAGGCATGAGAGCCCATAGCTGAGAAAGACAGCTCGGAACCAGGGTTACACCCCACTCAGAGTCCACCTCCAGAGAAGGAGTCCTGAGAGGACCTGGAACTGTCGACGGCGCTGTGGAAAAAATCTATACCAAACTAGGGATCCCAGAGCCCACAGCCACGTCACGGTCCCATGGTTGGGTTGGGTCCGACTGAGCTGAGGACCACAGAGTGGGTTCTGGAACCAAGGTACCGTAGCAGTTGGCAGCTGGAGTTTCATCGAAGCCGAGGGCTCCAAGACCTGTGGAGAGGTTGAAGGAAGAAAAGTTGAAGTCCTTGGAGAGAAGGCCTCGGCTCTGGAAGGGAGGGATGTCCTAGACGGGACTGGAAGACCTCTGGCTGCCAAGAGCTGATCCACTAGCCTAAGTACATCAAGCTCTGAAAGGATCCTGGTGGAATGAATAGACATCCCAGAGGGTGATTCTGGGCATTCAATAAATGGGCTGAACTGTTGACCAAAAAGAGGTCAATAGATGGGGAGTACTTAGTCCTGGAAAAGGATTTGACCTTTGGCATCGTGGTCGGTTGACCAATTGTTTGTGCTGGAGGGGAAGTGACTGGTATTACTGGGGAAACTATTGTTGGTGCCGACAGGGTCATAGGTACCAATGAAAAGGTAGGGACCAAAGTAATTTTTGTAGGTTCAGTAATAGCTGTTGGCACAGTGTGGGTGTCAATTTTGAATGTTTAGGCTTCGGTTCCGAGGACTGAACCTGGCCTTTAGAGGATATAGAGTTAAGAGATTTAGGAGACGCAGGAACAGAATGGCTCCTCTTTTTTTATTCTTTCTTGGGAGATTTTGATGTCTCCACCTCAGAAAAAGCCTCACTAAAAGGGTATTTTAAAAGACTTTTGAAGATCAATTTGTTGTGCCGCTCTGCAAGGGTCCAAGCACTGAAACCCTTGCAGAGTTCACATGGTGGTTCGACATCTAAATGTGGCACCCCCAAACAATATACACAAGAAAGATTCCAGTCCGAGTTGGGCATCTTTCTGATACATTCCTCACACTGCTTAAAACCAGCTGTGTACCTCTTATGTTTTTTTTTGCTATGTCCAATCAGAAGTAAACATATGTAGAGGAAAAAAAAAAGTACAGTTTTGTACCTACCATAAATGTAGATGTTCGAGGATCCACATTGCTGCAGTCCTAACTATTGGGGTAGTCCGCTGTCCAGTCGGCCCGAATACCAGAGTATATGGCTGACGTCGGTCAGGGCGCATTAGACTGACGTCAGTACGTCAGGGTACTAATGCGCATGACCGACGTCATATCCTCAGTCTTTTCTTGCCCCAGATGTCAGAAGACCCTAAAAGACAAGGCCCAACATACCTGCACCAAAAATATGTACAATATATACAAAAATATATACAAAAATATCAGCATATAACCTCACCTACACAACCACCCCTAAACACAGAGGGAAGGAGGGAGGGTAATTGGACTGCAGCAATGTGGATCCTCGAACATCTACATTTATGGTAGGTACAAAACTGTACTATGTTCTTCATTCCACATTGCTGCAGTCCTAACTATTGGGTAGAATCCCAAAGCAGAGGTAAGGGAGGCTGGCAAATCATAAAGGAGCAGGAGCTGACAACATGCCTTGCAAAATAGCTGTGGCAAAACCAGCCCTAGACTTAGAGTAGAGAGGAAGGTGATAATGCCTAGAGAAAGTATGCACTGAACTCCAAGTAGCTGCCTCCAAAATATCCTTAGTTGCCACCCCCCTTAGAAATGCTGTTGAAGTGGCAGTAGCCCTAGTGGAATGAGGCCTAATCCCAGCTGGAATCTCCTTGCCATGATGGGAATAACAAAATGCAATGCAAAACCCAATCCACCTAGAAATAGTTTGTTTTGACACAGGCTTGCCCTGCGAACTCAAAGCAAAAGAAACAAACAACTGCTGAGACTGCCTAAAATCCTTAGTCCTGCTTAAATAATAACGCAATTGCCTGTGTACATCTAAAGTGTGCAAAATCTTTTCCCCTTTATTTTGGGGGTCTGCATAAAAAGTAGGCAAATGAATAGTTTGGTTTAAAGCCACACTAGAAACCACCTTAGGCATAAAGGAAGGGTTAGTGCGTAATGATACCCTATCCTTATGGAAAATCAAAAGGGCTCTACTGCCATAAGGGCCTGCAACTCAGACACCCTTCTTGCAGAAGTAATAGCCAACAGAAAAGCAGTCTTCCATGACAAGTATTTCAATTCAGCAGTAGCCGCAGGCTCAAAAGGTTGTAGAGTAAGTTTTTCCAACACAAAATTGAGATCCCAAGCAGGAGTAGGAGCTCTACGTGGGGTCTTATATTCTTTGGCCCTCTAAGAAACTGCTTGAACAAAGGATGCGAAAACAATGGTGGGTCACAATCATAGTGAGCTGAAATTGCTGCAGCATGAATCTTAATGGAAGAGAAAGACAACCCTTTGTCCAATAACTCAGTAAGATATTGAAGAGCCACACTCAAATTAGGCTCCGAAATCTCCAAATTCTTTGCTGTACTCCAAAATAAAAATCTCTTCCATTTTTCTGCGTACACTTTCCTTGTACTAGGTCTTCTAGCTTCCATAATCACATTTAAAACTTGTTGAGGAAGTTGAGACCTGCTGTGTGTCAACATAGAATATGCCAGGCTGTTAGATGGAGAGAGTGAAGCTTGACATTGAGCAGATGACCGTCCTTCTGAGACAACAGATGTGGAATCAATGGTAAAGGCCATGGAGGTTTCCTTACCAGACTCCTTAGTAGTGGATACCAGTGTTGCCGAGGCCAATCTGGAGCTATCAAAATCATCCTTGGCTTGTCTTGTCTGACCTTTAAGAGCACCTTTGGAAGAAGAGGCAGAGGTGGAAAGGCATACACATGAAGATTTTTCCAACTGAAAGACAGAGCATCCACTTTCCAAGCTGTGTGATGAAACCCCTTTGTGCAAAACTTTGGCAGCTGGTGGTTTAGTGGAGAAGCGAACAGATCTATGTCTGGAGTTCCCCATGACACTGTCAATTTCTGAAATACATGAAGATCCAGTTTCCACTCGTGGGGATCCATGATTTGTCTGCTTAACACATCTGCTAAGGAGTTCTGTGCTCCCGGCAGAAACCTTGCCTGAAGAGTTAGTTGCAGGCTGAGCGCAGTCTCCCATAAAATCATTGCTTGCCTGCATAGAGGATAAGAATGTGTTCCGCCTTGTTTGTTGATGTACCACATGACAGTTGTGTTGTCTGTTAGAATCAACACCTGCCCTGGAAGAAGTAACTCCTTGAAAGCCATTAATGCAAACTGGACTGCTAACATCTCCTTCATGTTGATATGTAGATGCTGTAGTCTGGCAGGCCACTTGTCTTGTATCCACTTTCCATTCAGATGAGCTCCCCAAGCAATGTCCGAGGCATCTGTCGTTAAAATCTGACTCGCCTCTGGCCGGGTCACAGAGAGTCCCTTGTTTAGGTGACATTCCTGAGCCCACCACAAAAATTCTTTTTGAAGGCAAGGTATTATTTGAATGACAGTGTCCAAATCCTGGCAGTGCTGCGTCCATACATTTTGAGATACCATTGCAGCTTCCTCATATGCAGTTTGGCATTGGGAAGCACCAGAATACAAGATGCCATGAACCCTAATGCTTGAAGGACTGTCCTTGCAGTCAGCACGGACTGATGAGATAGTTGATGGAAGTAAAGGGATAGACTCTTTTGTTTGTCCGGGGTTAAAAGGCCATCTGGGCTGCTGTATTCAGTCTCACACCCAGAAAGCACATGTCTTGAGAGGGTACTAGACTGGACTTTATTTCGTTCACAGAATACCCTAGGCATCTTAGCACTGCTATAACATATTCCAGATGCTGTAGAAGGTCTTCCTTTTCTTGAGCCAGAATCAGGCAGTCGTCCAAGTAAGGATAGATTTGAATTCCTTTTAGCCTGAAGTAAGCTATCACTGGAGCCAGAACCTTTGTGAATACTCTGGGCAGTAGATAAGCCAAAGGGCAATGCAGAGAACTGATAATGAGAATTTCCAGCTCGAAACGCAGATACTTCCTGCAACTTGGTCTTATAGGCACATGAAGGTAAGCTTCCTTGAGATCTAAAGTTACCATCCAGTGATCTTTGCCCAGCAGAGGTAAAAGCTGTTGTAACGTCAACATCTTGAACTTGGGAATGTCCAGATAAGTGTTGAGGATAGATAAATCCAAAATTGGTCTCCACGTGTTCCCCTTCTTTGGCACTAGGAACAGGCGAGAATAAAATCCTAGGCCCCTTTCTGATACAGGGACTGGCTGAATGGCCCCTATTTGGAGCAACAGAGAAATTTGCTTGTGAGCCTCTTTCCTTTGTGGAGGAGGAACGTCTGGCATGCCTTTGAAAGTGGGTAATGTATGGAAATAAAACTTGTAACCGTGGTGAATGATATCCAACACCCATCTGTCTTGAGTAATTAAATCCCAATTTTCTTTGAAAAGAGACAGTCTTCCTCCCAAAGGAGCTGCCAGACGAGAATCTACTGGCAGCTGAAAAGGCAGGTCATTGGGTCTGTTTACGAAAGGACTGACCCCTGCCCTCACCAGAAGTTGGAGCAGGTGAACTCCCTGTTCTAGGCCTAAAAGAACCTTGAGCTCTGCCCCTACCACGTCTAGACCTACCCCTAGACTGGGAATCATAAACAGGATATGTCCATCCCTTAGTAGGCCAATTTCTACTAAACTTGGTGGCTGCACCTGCAAAAAATCTTTAACAGTTTGCATAGACTTAGCTTTGTCCTCCATTTTCTTTAAAACTGCTTCCACAGGCGAACCAAACAACACATCAGACTGTAAAGGAGCATCCAAAATCCTAGTCTTAACATGCTCAGCTAAATTCTGATCCCTCAACCAGGCATGCCTGCGAAGAACAGAACTAGTGGCAGCCACCCTCGAGGAGGCCTGTACAGCATCAAAACCACATTGCAAAGAATGCTTACCCACTTGTTCAGACACATGAACTAAATCCAGCAACTCTTTACACTCAATACCTTCCGCCAAAGCATCCACCTTAGATTTCAGTTGTGAAAGGAGATAATTTTGATATTTTAGCATGTGAAACTGACAATTCAACGCCCTCATGGCTAAAGTGGAAGAAGTATACACTTTCTTTCCCCATCTATCCAAAGCCCTTGCCTCTTTATCAGTGGGAACAGGGTTTTTAACCACAGAGGCCTTAACACCTTTAGGTCCCTGAGAAACAGTTTCGGGTCTGCCCTAGGACTCTTAAAAGATACTTATGAGCTTCAGGCACCCTATAGTACCTATCAGGTTTAACAGGAGCAGGAGGCAAAGAATCAGGGTTCTGGAAGCCTCTGCAAAAACATCTTCCACCACATTCAACACAGGAGGTATAGCTAAGGGCCTATGCTGGGGTAAAAACAAGAATTCCCTAAGCCTTTTCCTGGAATCAGAGTAATCCTGGCCTTCCCATTTAAAGTGCTCCCTCATGGAATGCAGAGTCTCTGAAAATGAGAAATCCTCAGGAGGAGAAGCTGTAGGAGTGGAATCATCCACATCAGAATCAGAATAAGGAGGGTACTCCTGCAAATCTTCCGCAGAAGACTCAGAAGCCTCTGAACACTGTTCAAAACTATCAAACTCAGGTTCCACCCTAGGCCTCTTATCAGGGGGGGGCATAGAACCTCTAATCATAGTAATCAAATCTTCTGCCATTTTAAGCATATGTTTCTTAGGCACAGAGCCTGAAGTGGTAGGAGAAGCTCCTACTGAAGCTAAACTTGGCCTACCTCTCAAAGAAGTTTTGGAAACAGAAGGAGAGGCTCTAACTACCTTAGGAAGAGAGGGAAGAACAGTTACCTGAGAAGCCCTCTCAGCCTGGCCTACCTCCTGAGAAGGCACATCCTGTAACAGTAAAGTCTCTGCCTGAGACTCCAAAGAAACTCCTGGCAAAACCTCTGGCTCCACTGAGCCTTCTAAAGAACCGGCGTCCGGGACTGCCGGTTCATCAACCCTAGGCTTCGCTGTTTTGTCCTTGCGCTTTTTGGACGAAGCGGGCGTCGGAGCATCCGCCGGCATTTTATAATTGCAACGCTTCCCAAACACTAACCTGGCACAGTCTAACCTTCTCTTAATAGTGCGTTTGTTAAACCTAGCACAAGAGCGGCATCCAACAACGTCGTGCTCAGGCCCTAAACAAGGTATACACAAGGTATGGTAATCCCTATGAGGTATCTGTTTCCCACAAGAAATACAGTTATTCACTTTTTCTGACATCCGGTTAAATACTGAGGCAAGAAAAACCAAAATGTTCTAACGGGTACTTAGCCAACTCTGATTCGGTCTGAAACTCCGACTTCAGAAAATTTCAGAACGCCAACCTGCACTCGCAAAACTGCTTCTGCATCGGACCATGCGGCAAAAGACTGAGGATATGGCGCCGGTCATGCGATTAGTACCCTGACGTACTGACGTCAGTCTAATGCGCCCTGACCGACGTCAGCCATATACTCTGGTATTCGGGCCGACTGGACAGCGGACTACCCCAATAGTTAGGACTGCAGCAATGTGGAATGAAGAACATCATTTACACACACACACACACACACACACACACACACACACACACACACACACACACACACACACACACACACACACACACCAAGCAATAAGAAAACAAAAAAGAGAAATGGTAACAAAGAAAATACCTGGAAGGGGTAAAAAAGGAGGGAGAGGGGAATACCAATAATGGTATTAATTTGCCAGAGGCAAGAGGGAAGGGAGGGGCCTATACCAGCGATGGTAATGTGAGAAATACCAAAGGTACAAAAGGGAAGAAATATAACACACACAGTAAATAACAAAGTAACCAAGAAAAACTAAGTTAATGACAACTTAGAGTTAAAAAAATAAGCCTTAATAAAGATATTTATGACAAAAAATTAGCACTTAGCTTGAGAGCATGACTGACACATTCTAAAACTCTATGTGGCAAACAAGTTCTGAATGGAAGAGAAGAGAGGCACTATGGGTAGCCTTAGCTCAAGAGTTTCTGGCTGGCATGATTTTGATACAATGGCCAAGTCAGTTCTGGGGATGGAACTGAAACCCAACAGTCGACAATGAATGAAGATTGACAACATCAGATCAAAGCTTTAAAGGAGAAATGGCAAGGGCACCCATCATGATATGCAGAGAGGGAGACAGGCATATTCCACATGACTGGAGAATAAGCATTCTAGTTCTGGTGTACAAGAACAAAGCCTTAACACCCATCATTATATGGCAAGAGACAGGCATATCCCAGAAGACTGGAGAATAAGCATTCAAGTTCTGGTGTACAAGAACAAAGAGATATGCAACTGCGAGCAGTACTGAGGTATCAAACTCCTTTCAGACAGCATGGAAGTGCTGGTTAGGGGGATAAACACACAGAGCAGTAGAAAGTAAGATAGAAGATGTGCAGTTTGGCTTTAGATCAGGATGCGATATAATGTACCCGATTTATGCAATGAGACAAACAGCGCAGGAGAAGCCTGAGATGAGGAAAGAGTAACTGAGCATTCCTAGGCTTGAAAAAAGCATATGGTAAGATGCCAAGAAAGCTGTTACAGGCAAATTCTGCAACACAAATATGAATAATGTTCATTCTAAGAGGGTGTTCTTAAGTGGGAGTGGGTGTGTTTCAGAGTTTAGCTCTGAGCCCACTACTGTCATACTAATAATAGACTACATTAGCAAACAGCATGGAGGGGGGTATTAACAAAGTTACTGTATGCAATGTGCCAGTACAAGCAGGTTCTGAACAGGAACTTTAAGATGATAGGAAGCTGAAATGCAAAGAAGGCACATGGGATGAAACTAAATATAGACAAGGCAATGGTCGTGGCAGTAAATCGGAAAATTCAGAAGAAGCAGATAACTAAGATTTAGTGAAACAGGTTGACAGTTTCAATTATTTGGGAGGCATGGTTGAGGAGAAGGGAAGTCTCAGCTAAAATCAAAGGTGTTGCAGTCAACTGGCACAAAATGTAACGGGTAATGTGTCAGACAAGAATGCCAAAGTAATTGCAAAGTAAGGTGAACAAAACAGTGATACAACTACTGCTTCTGAATAGCAAAGAAGCCTGGGAAGTGAAGAGAGAGCATGAGAGGAAGCTTGATAGGATCTGCCTAAGACTGGTAGAATGCACAAAGAAAGAAAAACAACAGAGCAGAAGCCAAAGTAACTAGAAACACTGTCTCCTCAGCAAACTTAGGGAGTCACTACGACCTGTTCTTAAAATGAGCGCATTTGTTCTTTATTCATACACCAAGAAAGTCATCAGATAAATATAACGCAACACATCAGGTTTAAAAATGCTACCCAACAGATCTCATGATAAAAACATCCGGTACTTGCGTATTATTGCAACCAGATTTTCGCGGTTGCGAAATTCGCATGCTGCAATGAAATCAAGTGTGGGGAAACACTGTAAGGTGTAATTTCATTTCTTTAGTAAGTTAAAAAAAGTTTGGGTTACATTTTGGAAGAGAAAGAAATGTGTAATTCTTCTTGTTTTTGTGCATTACACACTCGCGCTTCAATTCTCACGGCTGCTGATTTACTGACAAAAGAAATACTGTGACTGTAAGGAAGGAATGCTGCTAAGAAAAGCACCCACACACACATGGAAATGCTTTGGGTAACGTTTTTATTTCTAAAACGTTGTAGACAGACTTGAAAGGAAACTTTTGTAACAGCAAGTTGCAGTAAGGAATGGCTTGCAAAAGTCTTGGTGGGTGATGTTGACAGGTGATTCTGGGGTCGTTTCTGATGGGAGAAGTTGGAGGCAGTGGGTTGTTTTTGTGTTGTTGGTGGTATCCTCAGACAAACTTTGATTGTACTTCAGTGGTTTTGGAAGGTATTAGACCAGGAAATATGTGGATTGTTCATTCGCTGTTTTTTTTTTTTTTTTATGCGTGGGAATGTTGTCACAAATTGTAGTCAGGAGTGCTTGAAAACCTTATTTTGGATGAGCAAGCTGGGTTTCACATCACTTGCTGCCGGGGAAGTGCATACATAAACAGTCAAACTTGGTTTTTAATTTTTGTTGATAACCCTGCAGTAAAACAACCCTAAGTGTGAAAGAAAACAGATTGTATAACTTCATTATAACATCAACAGTCAGATTACAATATCGGGAAGCAACCAGTACTACCGTGAAAATCTGGTTGAGATAATACGAAGTACCAAACATCCAATCCCCTTTTCCCGAGCTTTTAAAGTGACATGTCAATACAAATCAAAGTAACAAATCAAACTAGTAAATGCAAAACATAAACTTGTAGTTTTCCACAATCGCATTTAAATTCTTTGTGCTAGTAAAAAGCATTTTATGGTGAGAGTTTCATTTAAACCAGGATATTTATCCAAATTCAGTCTGATCTGGCATTCTGAATCTTGGCATTCTAAAAGCACGTTAAAGTTGCCAAAGAAGTCACTTATGTCAATAAAATCTAGCACAAAGAACTGGAATTTTTATAATTCTCACACTGCAAAGCATTTCTCACTAGCACACTACCAGTGTCCCCTTTTCTTATTGCTAATGAATGTTCATAAAGTATACAAGACAGCTCCCTAATAGTCTTTCCAACATAAAATCAGGCACATGAATCACAGTGTAAACAACTCTCTTCGAACCACAACTGTACCTTTGGTATGCAAAAATTTACTTATTTAAATGACTAATGAAAATACTCATTGTATTCAAGATAAAGTGGTGTTGCTTGCATGTGCCACATTTAAAAGTCCCAAAGGTACTCTCTCAGATTGTTTTTGGTCCATTCTGTTTTTCTAGAATAGATCTGATATAATTCACCCTTTTGTAGGTGAAAATTGGTTGTTTTACTAAACTTCTTGCAACATCCCCATTGCCTAAAATTATTTTCCAGTTATTCTGGAGGATCTCTCTGATGACAGTCATGTCAATAGTGAAGATAAGTGGAAAGGCACCCCTATAGCCAATTGGAAGACTAGTCTGGGGGTGCACATCTTCTCAATGGCCAAAAAACTTTTCTAGTCCTTTCTGAGGACTGGTTTAGCTTTCCCAGTCCGTAACAAATCATGGCTAGTCAATAAGAATTGTAGCTTCTGGTGACGAAGAAATGCTTTAATGTTTTCAGTTCTTCCTCGAAAAAATATATCATTGCTCGTCAATCTGCTGAGCCGTATGAACTGTCCCTTCACCAATCCCTTCATCATGTGAGGTGGGTGCTGACTGTGTCTATGTAAATAGTTGTTCATAAAGGTTTCCTTCCTGCAAATTATACTCTCAATTCGACTATCACATACATTGAAAGTCAAACTGATGTCCAAAAAATTAATGGACATCCCAAAACCAGTACTAGTGGTCCTCAAAAAAAGGGCGCTCGAATTAAACCATTCAAGTAGTTCACTGAATATGTCTTCAGTCTCTTTCCATATGATAAACAGGTCATCAATAAATCTTTTATAGAAAGCCAACTTCTGATACGACTGGGGAGGTTTAAAGTATTCCTGTTCCCACCAAAACATGACGATGTTAGCAAAGGTGGGCTACTCTGGCCCCCATCACCACCCCAGACTTTTATTTGTAGTGTTTTCCTGCAAAAGTAAAAAAGTTACTGTCCAGGACAATTTCCAGCAAAAATCAGACAGTGTTGATCAAGCTGTTATCGAAATCAGTGAACCTCGTTAAATACTTCTGAACTATCTCAATGCCTGTCTCCTGATCAATGCTGGTGTAAAGGGAGAAAACATCCATTGATCCAAATTTAAATTCACTGGTAGGTGTCTGGATCTCCTTCAGTAGCTCTAGTAGATGCCATAGGTTCATAGGTTCATACTAGGCATTCTGCCCTGGGGCAATTATAAGCCTAGCCCGATTCTGTATGGCTTATGCCACCCCTTGATTTGAGTATACTGTGCCCTTTAGTTTACTGTGCCTCTGTCTAATAGTGACACGGGAGTAATCCCTGGGACAAACCTACGATCCCCCCCATCCACCTATCGAGATTCTTCTTGAAGAGATTCAGTGAGGTGCTCTGCCTCACATGAACTGGAATTCTATTCCAGAGCGAAGGGAACCTGTCCCTCCAGCAAGTTCTATTTATTTCTGTGCTGATGTTCAAGTCCCTCGAGTGTCTGGCTCTAAGGGATTTAGATTTACTGAGGTGGAGCATGTCCATTAATTCTGGATTTGACATAGCTTTGTAGGTCAGGCATAGATCGCCTCGAAGTAGGCGGTATGCAACTGAGTAGAGCTGGAGTTTTTTTAACTGAGCAGCATATGGCATCTGTTTGAGACCCTTGATCCTCTTGGTGAGATACTTTTGGGGTCGTTCTAATTGCTGCAGGTGTCGGGTAAGGTACATCCCAAAAGGGGCATTGTATTCTATGATGGGCCTGATGAGGGATGAATAAAGGGGCACGATTACCTCTCTTGATCTAGATGTGAAACCCTTCGTGATGAGGTGGGCTATGTAGAAGGCCTTTCTAACCACTTTGGCAATGTGGTTTTCAAAGGAGAGATTGTTATCAACTTGGGTCCCCAGGTCCCTAATAACTTTCTCTGTACTTAATGGGTTTCCGCCTATGTGGTAATTTTTGGGCACATCGTTTTAGCCAAAGGGTATGACTATACATTTTTTGGCATTTAGCTTTAAACCATGGTGCTGGCACCAGTTATCTGTCTCTGTGAGACCTTTTTGAAGGATGTTTGTGTCAGCTGGAGTGTCGATTATGGCGACCAATTTGCAGTCATCTGCGAACTTGGTGAGCCATAGCCCTCCCACGTTTGCCTGTACCTCGGAAAAGTATATACCGAACAAGAGTGGTCCCAGGACAGAACCCTGTGGGATGCCACTTGTGACCGGTTTCGAGTCTGACATGGCTCCAGCAACTCTCACTCTGTGGGTTCTGTCTTTGAGCCAGTTTGTGACCCATCTTGTGACATAGGGGTTTATATTTAAGCTGGATAGCTTATCTATGATGCCCGAGTGGGGTATTGTGTCAAATGCCTTTGCAAGGTCCAGATAGGCTGTGTGGACTACCTTCCCTTCATCTATGGCTTTGGTGACTGTTTCGAAGAAGTCAACCAGGTTCAAAAGGCAGGATCTGCCCTTGACAAAGCCAAACTGTGTAGGATCTAGTGTCTGTAGGTCTCCAATGTCTTTGTTTATGAGCTCCATGATGATCCTCTCCATAGCCTTGCAGACTAAGCTAGTCAGGCTTATGGGGCGATAGTTTCCAGGGTCCGTAGAGGCTCCACCTTTGTAGAGTGGGACCACTGTTGCTGTACGCCATTCTGTGGGCACATATCCTGTAGTGAGGCTGAGATTGTATAGCTGTTTTATTTGAGGGATTAGTTCCTCTTGGAGTTCATGTAGGACGCAACCTGGGATGCCATCTGGTCCCATGGAAGCAGTGTTTTTTGCTTTGGAGAAGGCAGCCTTCACCTGAGCACCAGAGATGTTTGGGAGGCAGCCCTCTGCCGGGATAGATACTTGCTCTTTTGGGGGGGAGGGGGTGGAGAAGTTTGCACTGAACCTGTCTGCCAGGATATTGGCGATGTCTGTGGGTTCAGTGTATTTTTGTCGTTTAGAATCAACTCAGAACAAGTCTGGGAGTTGCATCCCAGGTTCCTAACATAACTGAAAAAAGCCTTATGATTGTCTTTGGTGTCCTGTGCAATTTTTCTCTCAAAGCTGGCCTTGGAGGATTTTATGAGCGATCATAATTTTTGCTAGTACTGATCAGAGATGCCTTCCCTATTAGGGATTTTGCTCTATCATGTAATAGCTTCCTCCTTCTGTTGTACAGTTTATTTATGGCAGGGGTCCACCAGACTGGACGCCTGCCTTTGGATGATTGGGTCTTGGTTTTGTTTGGGATAGCATGATCCATGCATTCCTGGAGATGTCCGTAGAATGCATTTATATAGGATTCTGCAGTTTGGGCCGTAGTTTCCACTGGCCCTGGAGCCTTGAAGGATTCCACTTCGGTTCTGAGAAGTGAGAAGTTCGCTTTTGAGAAGTTTTTCACTGTGGTTTTCTGGGCTGGGGGTGGGGTCGGGATGTGGACATCCAGTGAAATTAATTTATGATCTGATCTTACCAATGAGGGATATACTTCTGGTGTGGAGCATAGAGTCCCCATGTTGGTAATGATCAGGTCTAGTATGTTGTCCCCTCTTGTGGGAGTGGTGACTAGTTGTTCCATAGCATTTGAGTTTATAATTTCCAGGAACCTTTGGGCTAAGGTGCTGGGGCTTGAGTAGTGCTCCCAGTCAATGTTTGGGTAGTTGAAGTCACCCAATATAATGGTGTTCGGAGAGATCTTCATGTTCTCCAATGTTTTCAGGAAAGCTGAGTGGGATTCCTGACTGAGAGGGTGGTCTGTAGGATGCTATAAACTGAAAAGCAGTCTTGCCCACTGTTAGTTGCACATGGATGGTCTCCGATACTTCGTGCAATGCCACTAACCTGGAGGTGTGGATATCCTTGATAAATATGGAAACTCCCCCTCCTTTTGTGGTTTGGTCCAGGTTTTGGGGCCGAAAAGCATGATATGAGGTATAGCCTGGTAGTGCTGGGGTGCTCTCTGGAGCCTTGAACCAGGTTTCTGTCACTGCACAGATATCGATGTTCTCCATACTGAGGAGAGCTTTGAGTGCGTGCATCTTGAGGTTAAGACTTATGGCGTTAAGCAGCATTACCCTTAGATTCTTGTTCCTTGTGCTGTCTATGGGGGTGGGTTTGACTTTTGAGCCTTGCCTAAAAAAGGCACTATGGGGGTGGCAAGAGCCTTTGCCAATATCCAAAAGCCCAGTGGTGACAGGTGTAAGCCGTCCCTAGAGAAGCAACGTGGTTTGTCGAGCATGTCATCCCAGGCTGACAGACACTGGATCCCCTTTGAATGACACCAACATTTTAGCCAATTGTTAAAATAGATCATTTTGTCTTTGTACTGTGGCATCATTCTAGGTGAGGGTAAGATGCTGCTCAAGGTCAGGGTCATACCAGCCTGGGCTACATGATCAGAGAGCTCCTCTATGTCTCTTTTCATGTAGTCCAGGGAGGTATGTCTCAGGTCATTCACACCAGCATGTACAATGACCGAGTCATATTGGTATTTGCTTTGGAGTGACCAGAGTGCTTGCGCTATATGGCGGATCCTAGCACCCGACAGGCAGCTGACCGTGACCTTCTCTTTATTCAGCCTGGTGAGTGGGACGTCAGTGTGTCTGACAATAGAGTCACCTATTACAAGAGTATCAGGTGCGTTATTCAGCCTTAAGGGCTGTGGCTGCTTGGCACACTGACTTTGTGGGCTATGTGTGTTGTGTGTGTTTTGTTTTGAGGTAGTGTTTGCTTGGATGTCTGCTTTGGAGGTCTCTGTTGCTTAGGTAGATTTTTATTTAGAGCCTCCGAGTATGTTTTTGTGTATTTATGTGTTTGGTTCGCTGATGTGGTGGGACTATGTGATACTGGAATTGTGTTGTGTGAGATTACACCTCCTGACTGGTTACACCAGTTTTGAGATGAGAGAGCTCAGCCTCCAGTTTGGCTAAATAGTTGCATCTCTCACATATATTTGAACCTGTTTGGAGGAGGAGAGGGTTGTCCGTGTACATGACACAGTTGTAACATTGCCTCAAAATTCCCAGATTCACCAGTTGGACTGGAGAGGAAACCATTGACTGACCTTTGGACATGCTAGAGTAATATAGGGAAACTGAATTTAAGACGGACCAATAGAGGACAGGGTAATCGTAGAGAGTATAAAAGAGTAAGTAGTGCTTATGGTTTAATAGTGCTAACTTGTAGGATTACTTAATTGGACCAGTGAAGGGCCTTAGAATGAGAATATGGTGTTTAAATTGAGAGAGAGAGCAGTTCTAAGGGAAAAAGTGAAGAGCAGACTTTGTGGAGCCAGGAATAGTTTAAACCCAATTAGGCGGGCTTGCCCGCTGTTGCGCTATGCACAAAAACGCACAAAACCGAGCAAAAGAGGGTTTTGAGAGAGGAAGATGAAGGAGTTTGGAATTGACCCAAAATGGCCAATAAAACTAGCTTCAAGTCAGTAACCACTCCCACAGGGGCAGGCAGGCTGCTCAATGTTTTTCACTGCCACTGATCAAGAGAGAGACTTCCCTTTAGCCCAAGCAAAAAATGGCCTCCAAGAAACTTACAAACACAGTTCAAGAACAGCAAGCCTGTAACTGAACTTTTTTAAATCTCAGAAAAGTGGGAAAAAAGCAAGATTTTTTTTTGTTTTTTTCAGAGATAGCAGAGATTCACAAGTATCAACAGTGCAGTAAATGACCCCACACAAGAGTGCTAGGCACAAGGATGTGAGAATCATGAAAGCTGCTGACAAGGGGGTTATGGTTGTGGTTATGGATGTAAAATTCTGATTTCTGTACAATAGTATTGCAAATATGGTCGAGATAAATGGAAATTGCTTCAGTTTTATAATTGTTAGTTGCCATTACCAGTCGAAACAGGGGATTTAAATGATCTTTATGTACTTTAGGTATTCCAAAATTCCTCACCATTTTAGGTAGCTCAACTTTCAGAAATGTGAAAATCTCATAGTCAATATTGCCATGGGTAAATAAATTGCTGAGATACCCACATATAGTGGAAAAGCATTTCTTGATATTGCCCACTGTGGTTTCTTTGTAAACCGTATCATCTTGTAACATACTGAGAATAATCGAGTGGTTCTTGTCACTATCCATGACCACAACCATAACCCCCTTGTCAGCAGCTTTCATGATTCTCACATCCTTGTTTTTGAATAATTCTTCGAGAGCAATTCTTTCTTCGAAGAGGAGGTTGTATTTCTTTGGTATGTTCCTTAATTTATTCCTAAGCTCTTCTTCACTAAAATCATGGAAAAGTTGCAAGGTACCATGTAAAAATGGCTTATAGGTACTTCTTTTTGTCATGTGACTCTTCTTGGAAGTAAAATGAGAGATGTAGTGTGAGATATAATGCAAGTTCAACTTCCTTGCATACAACTTAAAGTGAACAAGTACTAGTGAGATTTGCCAGCTGTATGAAAGAAAACCTTTTGATAGTATTGAAATGTGTTGTTCATTTAGAAGAGTTTCACTCAAATTCAGTATCTCAATTCCATGGATTAATTTCCCCACCAGTTTTTGCCTTTTCCCCTCCCTGTTTTTCACCCTTGTTGTTGCATTTCAGAATGTTCCGCCTCACTGGTGCAGGCACTAAAAAAATGGGTTGGGGGCAGGTTAGGATGGTGATCATCTGGATTTGGAAGATTATCCACCAAAGTAGGGAAATTTATGACTTCAGCCCCTTCTGTAGGTGATGTCACAGTATTCCTTCCTAGGTTAATTAGAAGTTACATACTTACCATAACTTGGCATCTGTGTTGTCCATTTTCATTCTTCCTCACGATTGGGTTATAGATCTGACCTTCGGATCCGATTCAGTCGCATTTTTTTAGACTTGGAGCCCAGTCTCAAGCTCCTCCCTCTACCCATAATGCTCCACCAGCTCTCTATCTTCCTCAGATCAAGTTTGTTGCCTTACTGCCTGCCAAATAAAGAGACATAAAAGATAGAAGGAAATCAAAAGCTCAAACCAGGAGCATAAAGGTTCCCGTAAATCCAATAGGTACTCAGGAGCTAATAGGATTGGGAATATCTGGGAGGGAAGGTGAGGAAGAATGAAAATGGGTAACAGACGCCAAGTTATGGTAAGTACAGAACTTCTAAATCTGATGTTGTCCTTTTCATTCTTCCTCACCACTGGCTCAAAGTCCTCATCTAAGTTACTCTTGGGTATCCTCAAGGAAGGATATGCCGGAGCACTGTCAAACCAAAAGCAGCTCTACTTCTGAAGGCAATGCAACCTGTCACAAAGGTATGAGTCTTTGACCAAGTGGCTGTAGCACAAATATCATCAATCGATGCTATGGAGGGGAAATAGATCTAGGAGAATGGGCTTTAGGAGGATGAGGCTATTTCAATCCATTTTTTGAATAAATTACTGAGATACAGTCAGTAATCCACTTAGCCAACATAACTTTGGATACTGCTTGACCAGGTGAGAAAGAAACAAATAGCTGGTCAGGCATTCTGCACTGTTTTGATCTATGAAGGTAGAAACACAGTTGCCTATGAACATCAAGCAGGTGCAAAATATATTTGCCCTTGTTAGAAAAATTTGGAAAGAAGACTGGCAACTGTATAGACTGGTTTATATTAGTCTCTGTGGCTACCTTAGGAATAAAGGATGGATTGGTACAGACAGAAACTATATCTTTGTGAAAAATTATGTAAGGCGGTTTGTTAAAAAGGCCTGAAGCTAGGAAATTCTTCTTGTTGAACTACCTGATACTAACAAGATGGTTTTCTATGATGAGAATTTCATTTTACAATCATTAGCTGGTTCTAATGGTTTTTGAGTTAGTCCTTGAAGAATAATAGTTGGAACCCATGGCGGAGTTGGATCTTTTATTGGGGGTCTAAGCAGAAAAATCCCTTTCATGAAGGCTTTGCATAATTTAGACATAGCAAGGGAGCCAGAAACATCTCCAGTATGAAAATTTGAAATTGCTGCCAGTTTAAGTTTTATAGTGAAAAAACTAGCTCCTTCCTTGAAAAGAGAAGTCAGAAAAGAAGGATGGCTGAAATTGGGGCTGAGAAAGAGTTGATATTCTCTTTGTAAGCTCAAATGGCAAAGCTTTTCCATTTGTTTTGATACACTTTTTAGCAGAAGCTTTTTGAGAAGCTAAAACTAAGTCTCAAACAGGGGAAGCAAGCCTGGACCTTTGCAGAATTACTGGAATTGGAGATACCAAGTGGTCAGTTTGAGGGTTAATAGATTGGGGTGTTGATTCCCTGATAGACGAGAGAGGAGGGTCCTGTCTGGGCTCCAGAATCCATGGAGGATATTTCAGATTAGACAAGAGATAGGGGAACCATACCTGATGAGGCTAGTAAGGAGCAATGAGGATTACTGAACTCTTCAGCCATCAGTCTTTCTGCAGAAACTTCAGGATCAATGGTAAATGGGGGTAAGCATAAAGGAGACTGGAGGGCCAATTGTGAACTAGATCATCTTTCAGGGAGTCCCTCAGTGGGAGGTTCAGAGTGAAGTACTTGCTGCACTTGTTATTTTGAGGGGATGCAAAGAGGTCGCAGCAAGGTTGGCTCCAACAGCCAAAAATCAGACTCGCCACTGACTGACTGAGGGGCCACTCGTAAGGGGCCAGAATGGACCTGCTGAGTTTGTATGCTAGAACGTTGGTTTTCCTCAGTATATGTGTCGCAACTGGAAAGCAGTCTGAAAATAAAGACAATTTCCCAGACCCTCATGGCCTCCCTCTCTGCATAATGGGTAAGAACAAGTTCCTCCCTGCTTGCAAACTACTGACAAGTTGTTAGTGTGTATTGCAATTGTCTCACAGGGGAGGCTGTCCTGAAAAGAGAACTGCTCTCATCTCTAGGACGTTGATATTCAATCTGGTCTCCGAGGAAGACCACATGCCTTGGACCATCTTTCCTTTGAAATGCCCCCCCCCCCTATTTGGCAAGCATCCTGGTCACTGTGGCCGTAGGGGGAGGAAGAAGGAACAGCCTGCCTTGGAACAGATTGTCTGAATGAATCCACCACTGTAGATGTCTGCAAACCAGAGTCAACTTAATAGGAACATATAATTGTTGGTAAAAAGAATAGACCACTGAACAGTCAACGTCCTTTGGAGGACTCACATAAAGAACCATGCTAAAGGCACTAGGACAATGGCAGCTGACACAGAGCCAAGGGCTTGAAGTATCAATATTGCTGAGGGAGACGGTAAAGAAATTACTTCCCGTACTTGGTGTCTCAAGGACACTACGCAACAACCAGTCAAAGAAGTTATCTGCTGCATTGTATCCAAGACCACACCAATGAATTCCAACCTCTAAACAGGTGAGAGGTTCAATTTGGCAAGATTTATGGTAATAGCCAGGTTAGCTAAAGATCTGGAATCAACTGCCCCTGGCCTGAAGTAGTTGTTGCTGGGTTGGAGCAGTGAGAAGCCAGTCATCGTAATATGGAAACACCTGGAATCCTTTCAGCCTCAAGTGAGCTGCCAATGCTGCCATGTATTTGGTAAACACCCTAGGGGTTGTTGCGAGTCCAAAGGGTAGTGCTCAGAACCGGGATTGACTGGCTCCCAGCCTGAAGAGCAAATGATTTCTGGAGCATATGTCTATTTTGATGTGACAGTATACGTCCTGAAGGTCTAGCAAGCAAATCCAATCATCCTTGCACAACAGCAGTAGAATGGACTGAACCATAACCATCCAGAACTTTGACTTCTTTACATGTTGATTTAGACTGCTCAGATCTAGGATGAGTCTTAGGTCCCCTATTTTCTTTGACACTAAAAAGAAGTGGAAGTAAGATCCAAATCCCCTTTATCTGGTTGGGAGCTCTTAGATGACTCTTTTTTGCAATAATCTTTGAATGTCCAGTACTGCGTGCTCCCTGTGACTGGGTGGTATGTCAGGGAGTTTCTTTTGTTCTACTGGAAGTGAAAAGAAAGAGAGAATGCAATAACCTCTGGATATTATGCTTAGCACTCAGAAATGTTGCGAATTAGATGTAAGACATGTGGACATTTATAAGAATGACAGGAATTCTCCTACTAACATGAGTAATGATGAAAGAGAACTGATCCATTACCTTACCACTCAAGGGCTTACGTTTTGTAAACCCGATAAGGGTGGTGGACTAGTAGTTTTTAGTATGAGTGACTATCAGAATAGCATGAATGAATTGCTCAACATTGAGGCATACGCACATAGCACCCGTTGTGAGGTGAATAGAGCCTACAGTACTATTAGGAACTGTATTGAGGACCTGTTTATTGAAGGTCAGATAGACCAAAAGACATACAACTATCTGGTAATGTCATATCCCAGATACCCTTGTATATTCGGCATCCCTAAAATCCACAAGAGTATTGAGAATCTGCCATTGAGACCTTTGGTGGACAGTAGGGGATCTCCTACATACTCTTGTGCTAGGGTTTTGGATGCCATTTTGCAAAAATACTTGGCCAAGGAGTCCCAAATTTGTAAAGACTCTTGGACTTTTTTGAAGAACATTGATACCTTGAGTTTCAACAAGAACTACAACTTCCTCACAATTGATGTAAAGGACCTGTACACTAGCATACCCCATGAGGTAGCACCAGAAAGGATAGGTTTCATGCTTATGAAACATAACGCTCTCACTAGGGAAATTGACCTAGCATCTGTCCTTATGGACTTGGTTTTAACAAACAACTATTTCTTGTACCTCAATGAATTCTTTTTGCAAAAAATAGGGGTTGCCATGGGTTCGCCTTGCGGAGGAAGTGTAGCAAATTTGGTAATGGCCTATTGGGAATCAGAGTTTGTTTTTAAAGGCAATAGGTTCTCTGATACTTTCCTGTTTTATACAAGGTTTTTGGATGACATTTTCATTTTATTTAAAGGTAGTGAGAGTGATGGTCATCAAGTCATTGAATACTTTAACACTACTGATTTTCTTCAATTCACTTACACATTCCACTGTGACACTATTGCTTATTTGGACATCCACTTAAGTAAAAATTATAATTTAAATGCGTTTACAGCCAATATTTTCAGAAAATCTACATATTCTAACACCTTCCTCCATTATACCAGCTGCCATCCTTACCATCAGAAGAAATCGGTTGTGAAAGGGCAGCTGGTAAGAGTTTCTAGAATGGTTAGTTTGGATGGGGATTTTCTTAAGGAATGTGCTGACATATGGAAAATGTTCATCCATAGAGGCTATCCCGAAACCTTTCTTGATCCAATAGTACAGGAGGTAATGGACAAATGACATAACGTGTACTTGCCACTTCTGAGAGCTAACACTGAAATACCCATTATGGATAGTGTTGCAAATTTGGTGGAAAGGGGCCAATGTGGATATGAGAAGAGTATGGTATTAAATAGTGAACAACTTAACAACTCTACTGTTAAGTTTATAACCACTTTCAGCACAACGAGTACCCTTTGTTTATCTATACTGAAGAAAAACTGGGACTCGTTTAAAATGCAACCTGAGTTATATGAAAAGCTAGGTGAATGACCTATGGTAGCTTATAGGAAAGGGAATAACATTAAAACTCCGTTAGAAAGGCATGATAAATCTACAGTGAGATGTCCTGGTATGCACAAATGCCTGAATTGTAACTACTGTAAATACGTATACAAAGGTAACTCGTTTAGTCTGAATGGATTAAAATTTAAGTTGAAGAGTAAATTTGATTGCAACTCTACATTTATTACTTACCTAGCTAGGTGTACATCCTGTCCAGCATTCTACATCAGTAAAACCGAAAGAAGATTACGGGAAAGGATGTATGAACACCTGTACGCCATTAGGAAAGGGAAACTTGAGAATCCACTTGCAAAACATATGGCGGGCTACTCAAACCATGGTTTTAGATTTATGGCCATCGATCATGTGAGAATTGACCCAAGGGGAGGCCCTAGAAACTTGAAACTGGAGTAACTAGAATTAAAATGGCAGGTGAAGTTGAATGCGTATAGCCACCCTGGATTAAATGAGTCTTGTTCAACTGGAAGTATATTAAAATTGAACAGTCTAAACAGATGACTGCTTTGATATTTTTAATCTTTCAATATTACTACCAATATGTTAGATATGAAACTTGCAACCCAATATAGGTCTAGTTTATTAAAAACAGATCATATTTTCTGGGAACCCTATATTATGTCATATTACACATATAATATTCTCATCATCTTCCTATCGGAAGACAAGTTTAACATGACTATCAATAAGTATGACATGAAACTTGTAACCTAAATATAGGGTTTAGTGCATTAAAAACACAACATTATTTTTTGTGAATACTATATATAAAAAATTTTTTACAATTCACAAAAAATTTTTACTATTTATAAAAATTTTTCTACTTTACATATAACATTTCCGTTATCTTTGTATTAGAAGATAATAGTACCTTATAAATATTTTTTTAGGTAGTGTTTATGTTAACATAACATTGCATACATTTTTCATATCTTTTGAAATACTCAATAATAATTTATTTAAATATTTTTAACAAAATTATAAGTGTTTTAAATTAATAAGTGTATATGTTTTTTGTTCCCTTCTGCTTCTATTACGAACATAGGTATTACCCATTTGTCAATTGTTATGGGTGTTGTTGCTTTAAATTTGAGTTAAAGTTGCTAATTGTTAAATGTAGGTTGATTGACCAACCTTTTTATATGGTTAACACTGTCAGTTGCTGTGTTTCTGAAGAAGTCAGCCTACAGAGCTGACGAAAAGCGCTTTAAATAATAAATATACTTTTGTCGACTGTCAACTGCTGGTTCACGGTTTGTTTTATTTTTATCCAGGCATTTGTTGTCAGATTGATCCAGGTGTCTAGGTGCAGGAAACAATGACCCTTGACTGCCTACAGAGACTGACAGCTGGGAATCAGTTGAGAAGTGCTGACAGGGCTGGTCAGGGAAAGGTTCTCTGAAGCCCTGATTCTGCGGATCCCCTCTTCCTCTGGGGCAGTTTCTACCACTGAAACTTTCCTCCTCTGTCACCGAAGGAAGAATCCCTGCATTGATCCTGAAAACAACCTTGAGATTTTCTAAAACCAAGTCTTCTTACCACCTCGCTAATTTTTGGAAAAAGTGCTCTGAGGGGTAGAAAACTTGATCCCAACGGCAAACAGCATCTTTCCTTCCTGCTTGCTGCGGGTAAGAGTCACTTTAACAGATGGCCCAAACAAGGAGAAGCCATCGAAGGGGGGCTTTCACAAAGGATGCCTTAAATGGTTCCGCAAAATCAGAAAGCCTCATCCAGGCATACCTTCGGACTGCAATACCTGAGCTGGCTGCCCTTGAGGTACCCTCTGCTGAATGGGAGATGAGCCTTATGAAAGAGTCAGACACAGAAGCAAGAGTAGCCAATTGGAGATACTTTCTTCAAGTCCTCATTGGACATGGTCTCTGAAAGAGAGCTGGACAGCTCCTGGGCCAAATCTCTCTACAAATGAATGAAATGTGCCAAGTAATTTAACGATCTCAGCACAAGCAGAGCTGAGGCGTAAATGTGCTTACCAAACCTGTCCATCACTTGAGACTCTCTGTTCGGCAGATGAACACAGGAGCTCTGTTTGGCTAGCTCCTTCTTGGTGGCTGCTGCTGTAACAATGGCATCGACAGGGACACCCTTGAACCAATTAAGTTGGCCTTTGGGGGGAACCAGAATCCTATCCGGGTGTTTGGGAATTGGATTGATAGTGTCTGGCTCCTTCCAAGATTGGCAGGAGACTAAGTCAATAAGGTCGCCCGCCGGGGGGGGGGCGTAGATGGGCCTGCCCCGAAAGCATCCAAGAATACAGATTGTTCAAGGAGGAGGAGGTTGAGTCTACCAGACACCTTTCTGCTTAAGGATCTCCAACATGATCTTGGGCATCCTTCTCCCTGAAAGCCCGTGTCTTTTGTGACAGACTCCAGTGGGGATTCAATGTGCCTCATTCTGCACATTTTCTTCTGATGAACCTCCACTGTGGGGTGTTCATGCAAGGTATCAGAAGAAAGGGGGGCTTCCTTGGGGGGGGGGGGACTAGGAGGCACCTCGAGGCAGGCTGACCCTGGACAGGGATGATGGGCTCAAAACTTAGATCCAGTGAAGGGCAATGGGGAGGATCAGAGGCAAAAAAGGTTGGATTTCTGAGAGCAGAGAAAGCCCTTTCCACAATCTGAAAGGCCGCCGAGCCAGGAGAAACTCCCTCCATCTCCCTTGAAGCTGAGGCAGCCGAAGAAGCATGGACGGGAATCACACCAGATCTGTGGTCCTCCGACAGGACTGGGCCAGAGCTGTCAAGGGCCAAACCGCCAAGAGGAAGGGACAGGTCCGAGGAAGTAAGAACCAAACCCCTTCCCCAGGATCTGACACCGACCTTTCAGATCCGAGGCTCAATCTGATCTGAGATCTCGGAGCAGAGCTAGTCAGTAGTGGAGGAGGGAAGCTTCCTCGGATCAGAAGCCAACTCTCTCGGGTACCTATGATAGTGGGAACCCAAAGTCACTGGTCGGATCAGAGAGGGAGACTGGATCAAAACAGCAGGAACACTCACTGATCCCACTGGGGACGGAGCTGACAATACCCCCATCTGGATGTGAGTTTTGAGAAACCTCCACATCATCCTGTCCCTATCAATATCCAATAGACTCCTGGAGGACCTTGAGGAAACAATTGAAGTAGGTCCGGAGTGTCTGCATGGGGTTTGAAGCAGTTTCAAGAGCAGTGTTGGGGAAACTATCCTGATGGTGAACTCTGGGGCTCAGGTCCTAACACTTACATCCAAGGTAGAAGAAGTTGGCCTAGGAAAGGCAGTCATGTGAGAGGTGCCTATTAGATCTGAAGAGTACTTTGGATCCAAAGGGGCAGAAGTAGGTCCTGGATTTGGCAAATTTGGATCAGAGGTCTTGGCAGTCTTAGCTGGAGGCTCAGAAGCCGCTCTGTAAGTCTTACTGGAAAGTTTCCTTCGCTACAAAGACCGAATAAGGCTAGCTGAGGGGATCTGAGCCCCTGACGATGTGAATGAAGCAGGCAAAAGACCTTCTAGAATAAGTTTGTTCCTGAGGTCAGCAATGGCTTGGGGGTTGCATCCCTCACAAATTTGACAATCTGACCGCAGGTGCCCTGGACCTAAACAGTACACACATTTATTATGCGCTTCGGAATTGTGGGATCTTATACCCACATTCTGAGCAGCACTTAAATCCTGTAGGTTTATATGACGTGATACAGGAGAAAAATTTAACTATAACTATAGGTTCAACTAAAACACCAACTGCACACTAATAACCAACACAACAACTGTAGCTAGGTAACTACCAACAACAAACAAGAATGAGAATAATTTTTTATTTTTTTATTTTTTTAAAACAAGTCACTCTAAGGGAAAAAGGAATGGGGAAGGCAGAAATGCCAACTGTGTGGTGATAGAAGCAGGAAGGAAGGATAAATATACTGACTAGTCCCTAATGTCTGCAAAACCTGAAAGAGAGGAGAGGAGACTATAGCAATAAAGACAAGAAATAAAGGGAAGAAAGAATAAGTATAACAAGCTAAAAAACACTACACATCACCCAAAAACGAGACCGGAATCTGTGTCGTACCAGCTAGGCGGCAAAAGAGATCTGAGGAAGCTACAGAGATAGTGAAGCATTATGGGTAGAGGGAGGAGCTTGAGACTAGAATCCAAGTCTAAGAAATGCGCCCGAGTCGGATCTGTAATCCAACAGTGAGGAAGAAAAGGGCAGCATCACATCCACTTGTCCGTTACCCTTAAACCTTCACAAAGGGTAAGCAGTTCCAGTTTTGTATGCATTTAAATCTCTTGTTGATTTTCTTTTGTTTCCTGTTTATTATAATAGTCGCTATTAACCTGTTAACTTTGGCTGAAATGCCTGTGTATAGGTTAACAAACTGGGAAAAGTGGTTGTGTTTTTTAATGTTATCTAGTTGGCAAATGTCTGTTTCAAGGTTACTCAGTGTATTTTGGTGGTTACCAACCAGTAACTTAAGCAGTGATAAACCACATTCATTGAATAGTTGCATTAAATCCTCAAATAACTTATCGTTCTGCTCTCTATACCTAAAAATCAATCATTTTGTTACCATTCATTTCATTTACTTGTAATCTGATAGTAACCTTTCTTGTTGATTGTAAATGAATTTTGTTAAACTTTAATTTTCTGAGGAGCTTTTCTCCCCAGGTCTCTGCTAAAAATGAGCCAAAAGCTCAGTCAGACTAACCCGGTTAACAAATGTAAAATAAAATAAAATAAAATAAATAAATAAATAAAATGTTGAACTGAATGCACTTCTAAAAATAAAGACGCGTGTCCGGAGCGTTTCTCCCCAGGCCTCGGCCGAAAATAGACTCTGTTCTAGTCAGACTTTCCCAGTCAACAAATGTTAAAATAAAATAGAGAATTTCATATTGCCAGGTTTTATATTTAGTGATTAATTCTTCCAGTCGATAAACATCACAGGAACTTCAACAAATGATAGGAAACTGAAATGCAAATCTGAAGGCACATGGGATGAAAAAAGAAGTTATGTACTTGCCATAACGTTCCATGTGTGTTTTCCATCTCCGCCTTTATTCTCACTGATGGGTTGGATCCGATGTATCGGATCCATCTCAGCTTTTACAAAAGCTCAAGGATTTCAGCAAAGCTCGTGGGGATCCTTCCCTACCCATAATGCAGTTTCCCAACTTCCTCAGATCTTGTTTGCCCGGCCAGAAATTATAAGGAACGTAAAAAATGTCTATTATATGAAAAAAACATACAGTACTTATGCTTATTGAAGGTCAAGGTTAGTATTTCTGAGGCTATGAAGATCCATAAATCCAATGTCCACTCGGTCACAGCAGATGTGGAAGGGGGCATGGAGGGTGGGTTGTGGAACAACACACATGGAACGTTATGGTAAGTACATAACTTCTTTATGTGTTGTCAATCTTGCCTTTATTCTCACTGATGGGACCGCGTCCCAAGCAACCTAATTCCTGGGTGGCTCATGGGAGAATATTCCTCAGAACCACAGAACCAAAAGAAGCTCTACACCTGGAGGCCAAATCCAATTTGTAATGAGTAATAAAGGTATGCGTTTTTGCCCACGTGGCTACAGCTCAGATATCATTGCAGAGTAGCCTTGCTTGAAAAGCTGCAGATGTAGTTAGCGACCTAGTGGAGTGTGCTTTAACATGAAAGGGAAGAGACCTGTTTTTAGAAATGTGTATGTAGGATATACAGAAAGTGAGCCATCTAGATAAAGTAATCTTCGAGACTGGCTGACCTTTTCTAGTCTTGGAGTAGGATATGAAAAGTTGATTCGATTTCCTAAAACCTGAAGTTCTGTGCAAGTAAAAGTGTAATTGTCTTTGTATGTCTAGAAAGTGCAACAAATATCCACCTTTGTTCTGGTCATTAGGGAAGAACACTGGCAGCTCAATGGATTGATTTAGGTTACCTTCTGACACATTTGGAAGAAATTAAGGGTTAGTGCATAAAGAGAATCTGTCCTTAAGAAAAAACAGGTAAGGGGGCTTTGCTGGACAAGACTTGTAATTCTGAGACTCTTCTGGCTGAGGTAATATCCACTAATGAGAGTGTTTTTCAAGATAGAAACTTGACATCACATGAGACAAAAGGTTCAAAGGGGGAACAAGTGATATTTGTTAAAACGAAATTCAGATCCCAGGGAGGAGCTGGATTCTTGTACGGGGGTCTAATCACCGTTGATCCATTCAAAAAGACTTTTCAGAGTCTGTGCGACATGCTCATACAGCTGTTTTCTCCCACATGAAAATTTGAGATTGCTGCTAGTTGGCCTCCAACAGAACAAATAGCTACACCTTCATGAAAAAGTTTCACTAGAAATTCCAGGATACAATGTATGGGTGCAGAAAAAGGTCTATCTGGTTATCACTCAAACATATTACGAACCTTTTCCAGTTACTCTTGTATAATCTTTGTGTAGAGTTTTTATGGGAGGGCAACAATATATGTTTTACTGGAAAGGAAAGAAGAGGAAACCTAGCAACTAAGGGAACTGGAGCAGCCAAGCTGTCAGCTTGAGGTTTTAGAGGTTGGGATGTCCCATTCCGATGGATGTATCGGTAGGTCTGGAACTGGGTCCAGAATCCATGGTTCATCCAGAAGATGAGACTGTAGGAAGGCAAACCAGATTTGACGAGGCCAGTAGGGTGCAATCAGAATTTTTGTGGTCTCCAACAAACTTGCTTTCCGCAGTAACTTGGGAATCAGAGGAATCGGAAGGAAAGCATATAGGAGTCCAGGAGGCCAATCGTGAACAAGTGCATCCCTTGGTGACTCCCCCACGGGAGAGATGAGGGCAAAGTAGTTGCTGCATTTGGCATTGGTGGGTGAAGCAAAAAGTCACAGCAAAGCTGGCCCCATTTTTGAAAAATCTCTTCCACTATGTTCTGATTGCGGAACCACTTGTGCTGCCATAATATGGCCCTGCTCAATCTGTCTGCAATCACGTTGGATTTCCCCAGGATGTGCACTGCAACCAGAAAACGGTTGGAAGATGTTGCCTACTGCCAAACCCTTGGAGCTACTCAGCAAAGGAGGTAAGACCTGGTTCCTCCTTGTTTATGTACCAGACTACTGACATATTGTCTGAGTGAACTGCTATCGTTCCTAGAGGGAGAGTGTTCTGAAATGCTCGCAATGCCAACAGCACTGCTCTCATCTCTAAGATGTTTATGTGCAAGTGAGCCTTGAGTTCCTGCCAGGTGCCTTGGGCTGTCTCCCCAGATAACACCCATCTGGGAAGCGTCCATGGTCACCATGGTCTGGGGTTGAGGGGGGATAAAGGGACAGCCTTGAGATACTGAAGGAGAGTGAATCCACCACTCGAGATACTTCTTGCAAGAATTGGTTATAAAGAATCTTGTGCAACATTGGTAATTCCAGGATCGACCATTTTGTGGAAAGTAACCACTGAAGTATCCTCATAAGTAGGTGAGCTAGAAAAATAAGTACAATATATGTTGCCATCTTCTCCAGAACTTGTAGCACTTGTTTTGCACTGGCTTGCATTTTCTTGATTAACAATCTCACATGTAAATGAAGATTGTGCACTCTGTCGTATGGGAGTCTTGCTATCAGCATGGTTGTATCCATCTCTGCTCCTATAAAATTTAAGTTTTGAGATGGATCTAGAGTAGATTTGTTGTAATTTATGGTAATGCCTAGCGGTGAGCAAAGCTGGAATGTACAGTCCCTGGCTTGTAGCTGTAGATGTCTGGTCAGGGTCGTTATGAGCCAGTCGTCCAGATAAGGAAACACCCGGAATCCTCAGTGTCTCAGCTGAGCTGCCACTACTGCTATGCATTTGGTGAACACTCTAAGGGCTGTAGAGAGACCAAAGACCAGAGCTCGGAACTGGAAGTGACTGGCTTGTAGCCAGAAGTGCAAGAGCCTTGTGGATTGTCTTTCCATTAGGATGTGGTAGCACACATCCTGAAGGTCTATAGAGCACATCTAATTGTCTTTTTCCATGGACAGAAGTATCAATTGCAGTGTCACTATCTGGAACTTGGTTTTCTTCACTAATTTGTTCAGTTTGCTGAGATCCAAGATTGTCTCCTGTCCCGTTTCTTAGGAACTAAAAAGAATCTTGAGTAAGCTCTGGATCCTCTATGGTCTGCGGGGACTTCTTGGATGACTCTTTTTCTTAGCAACTTTTGAATTTCTAACATTGCTTCCTCCTTTTGACTGGATGTAACATCTGGAACTGATTTGTTTATGAGACTGGGGAAAGAGAAGGGAATGATATAACCCCTGAATATAATGTTGTGCACCCATTTGTCATTGGTTATCACTTGCCAGGTTTCTAGGTGCAATGACAGTCGTTCCCCAACTGCCTCCAGAGGCGAGGAGTCGGGCACTCCTTCAGGAGTGCTGAAAGGGTCTGCAAAGAAAGATTCCCTGGAGCCATGATTCTGCAGACCTCCTCTGCCACGAGGGCGGCATCTTCCGTTATTGCCCCCCCCCCCCACGTCCCTGGGGAAGCTACCACACTGTATGTCCTGGTAAGACCTTTGAGATTTCCTGAACCACATTTTCCCACTAACTTTCTGACGCTTTGGAATTGGTCTGGTGGGTGTGGAAAAATGCACTCCAGTGGCAAACAAGGTCTTACCCTCCTGCTCACACTGGGTTAGCATTTCTTTTACTTTGGGCCCAAAAGAGAGATGAGCCACCGAAGGGAACAGTAACAAAAAAAGACTTAAATAGTTCAGCAAAGTCGCACAGGCACAGCCAGGCCTGCCTTCTAATTGAGATGCCTGAACCCGCCACCCTACTTGCTCCATCTGCTTCATATGAAATGAGTCTCATGGACATCTTGACCACCGAGTTGAGGGTAGCGAGCTGTGTGGTGACCTTATCTGCCACCGCATCTGCTAAAGCTCCCTGAAGAAAGTCTGATAGTTCTTTCAGCAGGTCTCTCTGAAGTCTAGTGAAATGAGTGGGATAATTCAGTGATCGTAATATAAAAGCCACTGATGGGAAGATGAGCTTCCCATACCTATTCACGGTCCTGGAATCATTATAGGAGAATGGATAGAGGAACTGGTCTTGGAAAGCTCCTTTTTTGTGGTAACCGCCAGGACCATGGCATCCACTGCTACTCCTTTGGTAAGAAAGGCTTGGTCCTTAGGAGCTGTAATATACTTGTTTGACCTCCTAGGAATGGTTTCTGTGGAATCTGGGGTCTCCCAGGCCTTCCAAGAGATTAACTGAATAAGATTGTCAGAAGGCAGTGTCACCCATGAGGTGGAAGGGTGAGATCCAAAGGCCTTCAGGTATACTGCCTTCTCAGTCTAAGGGGACAAGGACTGCCAGTCACCTCTCTATTTTACAATTTCCAGGATATCTCCAAAGGAGATGTCCTCAGGAGGCAACCGTGGGGACTTTTCTTCTTCATCAAGGTCAAGTGGGTGGCCTAATGGTTAAAGTGTTTGCCTTACAAACACAAGGTGCAGGGTTTGAGCCTCACAAGGGATAATTGGCTAGGCATAAAATGGCTCGCAAAGGCAGTTAGCCTAGTACTAACCTATGAATTTTCCTATGAATGGGTTAGGAGGGTGGCCTAATGGTTAAGGTGTTTGCCCTACAAACACAAGGTGCAGGGTTTGAGTCTCACAAGGGATAATTGGCTAAGCTTAAAATGGCTTGCAAGGGCAGTTATCCTAGTACTAATCTATGTCTATGTCTATATCTAAAGTGATGTACTCCTCTGGGAAGTGCAGATGCTTCCTCTTGCATGATCTCTTCTGATGGACTTCCTCAGTGGGGTATTCTGGGGAAGTTTTGGAAGATGGGGAGTCCCCTGGGGGCCATCCTGAGGCCTGGGATCCCTGCAGTCATGTGGAAGGGTGTAAGAAGGTAAAAACACTTGTGCTGACAAGGGAAG